>NW_006399949.1:5504102-5518049 GCF_000299155.1 Elephantulus edwardii
GTGTAAAAAGTGTTGGCTTTAAAGGCCTCTGTGTTGACACTGAAACAACAGAGCTGTCTGTCATTCAGAAAGAATTGTTTAAAACTGCTTAGCTAGCTCTATAAATTTTAATTGAAATGAATAATAATTTTTTTAAAACAACAACAACAACAACCTGCTTAGCTGGGTTCAAGACTAGAGTTTTTCTTAGTGATCAATGTAGATAAACAATTTAGCAGATAAATCCCATTTCTCTACTTCGTATTCCTAAACGAGGAACCATATAGAGGGTCAGCATAGCCTCAAGACTCCCTTAGCCTGACCTGTCTTCTAATTCTTGGGCCTCTTTTCCTGCTCTAGTATCCACTGTGGCAATAGTTTGCTTGGGTCTCAATTAGTCTTACAAGGAAATGAGAGTGGATACCTCATATCTGCATGAGAAACCATTAATCTCCATATCTGGGAATTCCTTGCACTTTACCAAGCTTGACATACTACAGACCTGTTCTGTGCCTGTGTACTTGCCACATGGAAATAAGTGCAAGGATGGTTTTCTTCCCCAGCAGGGAACATAGATCAAAAGAAGAGAAAAGTTGGAGGACTAACTATTTTCTTTTCCTCCCCCCTAAAGAGTTATTCCTGAGATACCACGGTTCCAATGACCATTTGAAAATTAGCCCTCATAATTGTACAATAAATTGCACTTGACATCAAACAGTAGCCTGATTAGTAGCATATCTGCAAATCAGATCTCCTTTTTCTGCTTCACTCATGCTTTGCTGAGATTGCACTAATAAAGTGAAAGAATACTACATATGATGTCACCTTAGAGTCTGCTTTCTGAAAACAGCAGGCGAGGCTTGGTAGCTCTAGGCTATGTCTGCTAATAGGTTTCCTACCTTTGGCTGTAGCGGTGGTGCACAGGGAGCTGGAACAGGATCAGTGATATAGGTCTTCTTGGGACCGGAACTTGGATACACACCAGCAGAGTTCTGGTTCCCTGCTCCAGAAGGGATATACCCGGGGTCACGCTTCCAGGCATTTTGTTGACCTTGTTGACTATAGGCAGGATCAGAGTCATTTCTGGCCCCATATCCAGGTGCTGCTGGGTAATAGCCATCATAATAACGTGCGTTGTTGGGAGCATACCCGTAGCCATGATCAACTTGAGGTGCTGGTGGGGGGATGTATGTGTAATCCATGCCTCCGCGGTTTGAAGGAGCTGGAGACTGCCCAGAAACAGGCATTGGCTGAGTGCTATAGCTTTGGGGCCCTGCACCGTAAAATTGTCCTGATGAAGGGGCAGACATGTAATGAGAGCTGGGTTGAGCTGACTTGACTTGAACGTTGAAGGCAGGCCTCGAGGGTGTAGAAGCTGTGGTGTAGGAGGCTGGAACTGGCTGAGGCTGGGGCTTGAGTGTGCCAATTGGAGCCACTGGGATGGGTCCAGCCTGGGGGGCAGGCTGTGGCTTCAAAGTTGACTTTTTGGTAGCAGTTAGAGGAGGCTGGTTTGGGATGACCATTCTCTTATGACCTGTGACAGGCGTGGAGACTGGAGGAGATGCTGTTGAACCAACAGTTCCCTAAAGTGGGAGAAAAAAAGAGAAATAAATACTATTGCCAAGAAAATTAATAAATAAAAATGCATACATGAACAGCATTAATAATTATTAATTATGTATTACTTAGATATTAACTCTGCAAAACACAAGCCATTTAATGGGACTTGAAGGATAAGTAGGCAATTGCTAGACAAAAGTAAGTTTGAGTAGCATACAAGAAACATGATGGAGGCTCAGACAAAAGGGAACAGAAAGAATAGAAGGGCCCAACAGGTAATTAAGAATTGAGGCAAATATGTGCCATCTATTCTAATTTCGAGGGAGCTCTGGTGGCCTAGTGGCAAGAAACTGCATGGCAATCTCAAAGGCAAGATGTTCGAGGCCACTAGCCGCTCCATGGGAGAAGGATGAGCAATCTCCTCCCGTACAATTAACTGCCTCTGAAAAACCACTGGAACGTCAGCTATGGGTCAGTTTTGACACTACAGTACTCAACAACAACAACAGCATTTTAATTTCCACCTAAGTTTAATCATATTGAAGTGGATGCTGGAAGTGATGGAGCTGGACAAATAGGCAAGGGCTAGCTCACAAATGTCATAGAAAGAAAAGTCTAACTTAAAAAACATTTAAAGATGCAGCAAAGAGTTCAACATAAACATCTAAGCAAAGAAGGCCAACTAGCAAATAAATGAAATAATTTCATCTCTCTCTCCCCCCATATATATATATATAGTTGTTGTTGTTGTTGTTATGTGCCCTCGAGTCACTTACGACTCATAGTGACCCTATGTACAACAGCCCTAAACTCTATTCTGTCCTGTGCCAATAACACTGTCTCTGATACACCCATTCCGATTATCCCAGTCACTGAATCAATCCACCTCATAGAGGGCCTGCCCCTCCTGCATTGTCCCTTCACCCTCCCAAGCATGATGTCCCTCTCCAAGGACCAGGCCCTCCTTACAACATGTCCAAAGTATGTTAGATGGAACCTCAGAATCCTTGCCTCCAAGGAGCCACCCGGTTTAACCCTTTCCAGGATGAATCTGTTTGTTTTCCTAGGAGTCCATGGTACCCTCAATACTCTTCTCCAGCACCACAGCTCAAAGGCATCAATTCTCCTTCTATCTTCCCTTGTCATTGTAAATAGCAAAAATAGGCCAGTCTAGTGGCTGAGTGATAAGGAGCTGTGCTGCCACCCCAAAGCCACACATTTGAATCCACTAGTTGCTCTGCAGGAGAGGTATGGACAACCTCGTCCCATATGATATGCTGCCTCTGGAAACCTGCTCCAGGGGCAGGCATGCCTGGGTTCTGACCTGATGGTACCTGGAAATAACAACAGTGAAATAAATAGCTTAAGGAAGTTATAATACAGGCTAAGTCTTGGTAAGTTGTAGAAGACATGAAGTGGTGTAGAGTTTATATGTTACACTGCTAACCAAAGGGATCGCGGTTTGAAACTACCTGGTGCTCTGAGGAGAAAAGGTAAGTGATCTAACTCCATAAAGATTTACAACCTAGGTAACCTGACAGCGGTTGCTATGAGTTTGAATTGACTTAATAACAATGGGTATACACAAGCCAAGCACTTGGCGGCTAATAGAAAGGTTGACAGCTCAAAACTATTCTGTATCATCACAGGAGAAAGACCTGGTCATCCATCCCCATGAAGATTGTAGGTCAGAAAATCCTGAGATAGTCTGATCATTACATGGGGTTGTTATAAACATCAATCAATTGAATATCAGCCCAAAGCAAGGACATGAACAGAAGAAGCAGGTGTTCCTCAGCTGTGCAGGGGGGTGTGGGGGAGGGGGTGGGGTACTGAGGAAGGGAACGGTCATGCAAAGAGTCAGAGTAATATAAAGGGTTGCTAGAGTACTGATTTGGAGAAGCCAGAAACTTAAGGTCTGTTTTAGAAGAAGAGAAGATGGAGATGATTCTTCCTGGTTCCATCTTCTCCATTCTCCCCTTGTGACCACCAGTAAATTTGGTGTGGCAATATAAACAGATACTGACTCTGCAAAAAGCCCCTGAACACACTATAAACTCCTTGACAATAAGAAAAGAAGCACTATTCATACTAGGAGTAATCTCACACACCAAACTTTTGCATATTAAAGATGCTTTATAAATCGTTGTTGTTGTTATGTGCCATCGAGTCGCTTGTGACTCATAGCGAACCTATGTACAACAGCCCTATACTCTGTTCTGTCCTGTGCCAATCGCACTGTCTCTGACACTCCCATCCCGATTACCCCAGTCACTGAATCAATCCACCTCATAGAGGGTCTTCCCCCCTACACCGTCCCTCCACTCTCCCAAGGACCAGTCCCTCCTTACAACATGTCCAAAGTATGTCAGGCGAAGCCCCAGAATCCTTTCCTTCAACGAGCCACCCTGTTTAAACCCTTTCACGGATGAATTTGTTTGTTTTCTTGGCAGTCCATGATACCCTCAATACTCTTCTCCAGCACCACAGCTCAAAAAGTCAATTCTCCTATCTTCCCTAGTCATTGTCCAACTCTCTGATGCATAACAAATTAATGTAAAAACAAACAATCAAAAATCAAACCCAGTGTCATTAAGTAGAGCTCGACTCATAGCAACCTTCCTTCAGGTCTCAAGGATCTAACTCTTAATAGGAGGAACAGCCCCCCACTGGCCCCCATATTTCTCTTATGGAGCAGTGCATGGGGTCAGCAGCACAACATGTCATATAAGATGTCAGCATTACTTTACATATAAATGTTAAATTATGATAAAATCTCGAGAAATACCATAGGAAAAAAAGAAAGAAAATGCTAAAAATAAATGTTTGGAAGTGCCAAATAATCCAACAAGTATAAAGATTGACTATATATTTAATTGAAAATATGGGCCAGGAGAGTGTTGCTATAGCTTTCTTTAATCATGAAGAATATAAATAAATATGGTTTAATTACTTTATAAATATATGTGTGTGTATGTATATGTGTGTGAATATACATACTTTTTCTATATTTATATGTATACATACTTTAATTAGTTTCCTGTTCTTTACTCCATCCACCTCCAATGAGGTAAAGAATGTAAAATTGCAAAGGAAAAAAAAATATAGCAAAGTGTAGTATTTTCAAAATTGTAATACACAAAAACACTCAGAAGTATGTGGGTACATAAATACCAGAAATAAAATAAAGTGATGAGAATTCTCTTTATGTCAGAAGGAGGGTGCCAATGGTGAAATATTTCCTAGAAGAAAGTAAGGGTTCCTCAAACTTTGCCCTAATGCCTTCATTCAAAGACTTCAGGATGGTTTAAGTGTGTGCGTGTGTTTGTGTGTGTGTGTGTTCCCTAAAAGCTAGAAAGTAGACATTTTGATAATTTGTAGGAAAAAAAGGTTTTCTAAGAGGTCACATTAATTCTGTCTAATTTATTTTCTAGGTAATTAATTTTCATTTTCACAACCTGTGACTTCTGAAGTTTTTGGGGAAGATCTTAAAGCTGTGGCAGTGGGTGGGCTATCATTATCCAATTTAGGTGCTCAGTCATTGTCTCCATTTATAAGTGATTTTGAAGAATGTTTAAAATAGCAACTCTGGATTTCTACTGATCTTGAGTCATCAAGGAAATAAAAAAAAATTTAAATGATTTCTTCTTTCATTTAAATACAGACATGCTCCATGCTGACATCTTTCATGACTGACATGGTTACAAGAAATACTGATCTTATTTTTTCCTAGTTCAAATGATTCTTTCATGCTGCATTTTAAGGAATAACAGAATCTAAACTGAACTTTCTTCAGGAATATTGTCTTCAGGATATATTTTTTCACAAGAAAAAACCAAAAGCACTTGAATGGACAATCACATGTGTAACTTTTGGCTACTGTTGCGGGAATACCCTACTCCACCAAGGTGAGAATATATGGGCTGCTTCAATTATAGACAGATAGATAGGTAGATAGATAAATAGATCGATAATTACTAGTTTGTCTTTCTGAAAGTTATCATAAAAAAAACCCCAACAAAAAAAAACACAAAACCAAAACCAAAACAAAACTCTTTATTCAACAGCCTAATTCATCTTACTAGTGAACAAGAACTAGTTACTTGAATCTAGAACGAGTACTTAAATCACTAGGAAACTAAATTTGAGACAAATAAAATGTGGAAATGATGGCTGTTATATATAGGATCTCTCACACAGACACACACACACACACACACACACACACACACACAGATGTTATCCAGGATATCTCAAGAAATTGATTTATAAAAAGATTAAGTATCAATGCCCACGTGGGCTTTTAGGAGCTGTGACAGATGGCAATCTGGAGTCAGCAGAGTCTGAGTTCTCATTGCCTTAGAAATGGACCAGGAAGAGAGCAGGAAAGAGGCAACGCAACGGAGTTCAGTATCTAGAGAGGAACAGTAGCTAACTCTGGCCAGCACCTTGAAATGTAGCAATCATGGATCCAAAGGAAGGCATCTGGCCAAGAATTTATCAGTGTCTTTAAGAGCATGTCTTGGATTTTACAATAAAAAGCTTTGTCTCCTACTCATTTACTAATAATAGCACCCCTTGGTTTTTAAAACAATACAAAGTGTCCCCATTTATTTCCAAAATTCCCTGGTCAGTGGGGAGTTCCAATTTCCAGTTGAAAAAGCACTGAGAAGTAAATTTAAATATCTCTGGGGATATTTTCCAGTGGTGTGTCTTACCAACCTAGAACACCAGAAAGCTATAAACAGAAAACATCCGTTTAACCTTATGTATGAATTTCTTCATTAAATATAATGTTTTATTTTAGTAAGGGGCACTGTTATTAACTGTCTAGAAAATTGCTAACTATGAAGAACCTATTAAACAATGAATCTTGAAAAATGATCCTCTTGATTTGGCAATGCTCCTTTTTCACTTTCTCTTTTAAGATTAAACTTACAAATAGAAATATCTTTTATGTTAGAGAGATACTTAGAGTTCTATTTCAAGATTCCACTTCTCTTCATTCTAGCCCCAAAGATGCAAGAGTCACCTTCAGACTCAATAAACAAAAATAACCAACAACCCTGTTTTCAATATATTTGAATCTTTTACTGTTTTCTAATCTATCCCATTCTTTTTCAAAGTAGAACACCTGGAGTAGTCCATGAGCTTCTTTCTTACTTAATTCTCATTTAATTACTAAATCCTATTAATCATATAGGAAATTCTGGTGGCTTAGTGGTAATGATTTACAATGTCAACCCATAGGCCTTTAGGTCAAATTCACCAGCTGCTCCAAAGGTGAAAGACAGACAATCTACTGCGGTGCCATTTACAGCTTTCGAAAACCTGCAGGAGGATCTGCTATGTATTGGTTCTGACTGGATGGCACAAAACAACAACATAACATTAATCATATGACCTAAATATTTCAAATACGTCAACATCTTACAGTTCCATTGTTGCTTCTCCACTCCAAATTACCAACATTTCTTTGAAGGTGTTGACCAAAATAATTTAAATAAATGTCTGTATTTTCCCCTCTATGCTTCTTTCTGTTTTGGATCTTCAGCAAAATCTTGCTTGCATGTGATATGAATGATATTGTTCAATAATTTCCACACTCTGTTGGACCACTCTTCTTTGGAATGGAGACAAATACAGAGCTCTTCCAGTCAGCTGGCCAGGTGGCCGTCCTCCCAGATTTATTGGCACAAATTGGTGGGCACATCCAGGGAAGTGTTTATTGAAATATGTCAACTGGTATGGCATCAATTCCTGGGGCCTTGTTTTTTTGCCAATTCCTTCAGAGCAACTTGAACTTCTTCCTTCTTCACGACATGCTCTTGCTTATATATTTGTTTAATGACATTCTTCTGTGTCCACAAATTCCTTTTGGTACAATGACTGTATACTCTTTCCATCTTCTTTTAATGCTTCCTGGATTATTTAATATTCTGCTCAAAGCATCCTTAAAAATTGCAACTAGAGGCTTGAATTTGTTCTTCAGTTCCTTGAACTGAAGAAATGCTGAGTGAGTTTGGACCCTTTGATTTTTCTGACTCCAGTTCTTCGTACATTTCATTGTAATACTTCATTTTGTCTTCCTATGCTGCCCTTTGAAGTCCTTAATATCTTGATTTCTTCACTTTACTTTGGCTTCTCGGTTCTCTAGTGCAATATTCAGAGTTTCTTCTGACATCCATTTTGGTCTTTTTGCCTCTTCTATCTTCGTAATGACCTTTTGCATTCTTTCTGACTGATATTCTTTATATTCTCCCACAGCTCATCTGGTCTTCAATCATTAGTGTTCATGGCCTCAAACTTGTTCCTGAGATGGTTTTGAAATTCAGGTGGGAGAGACTCAAGGTCAAATTTTGGTTTCCATTGATTTAATTTCATTTTTCTCAGCTGTATCATGATAGATGGTGAAGAGATTGAGATTGTTAACAGTTTTAGTTTGTTTGGCTCCACAATCAACATTCTTGATGCCAGAAGCTAGGAAATGAAAAGATGATTTTACTGGGAAAGTCTGCTGTCAGAAACCTCTCCAAAGTACTGAAGAGCAATGATGTCAGTCTATGCATCTAAGACCTGTACAATGAATAAGGATGACAGAAAATGAATTGACGCCTTTGAGCAGTGGTGTTGGAGGAGAGCACTGAACACCCCATGGATGGTCAAGAAAACAAATAGATATGTATTGGAGGGGGTATAGTCAGAGTGCTCTTTGGAGGCAAGAATGATGAGCTTCACCTGACATACTTTGGGCATATTACTAGGAGGTGCTATTCCGTGGAGAGGGATATGATGTTGGGAAATATGGAAGGTTGGTGAAGGAGAGGAATACCCTCAACCAGACGGATTGATGAGTGACTGCTGAAATGGGCTGTTGTGTGTTAGGAAGTGTGAGGATGGCGCAGGACAAGCCTAGATTCAGATCTTTTGTTCACAGTGTCACTATGAGTCGTATTCAACTCGATGGTACCTAACAACAACAACAACAACAACAACAACAATAACAACCAGAAGCAACAGAAAAAGAAGCACAGCAAAATGGTAGCAATAAAACCTGGCATGTGAGTTAAGCATACTTAAGATAAATGCACTAAGTGCACCAATTAAGAGAAAAAGAGTGGCAGAAAGTATAAAAAAATCAAAGACCATAAATGTGTTGTATAAGAGACAAATCTAAGAAAAGAAGGAAAAGATAGACTAAAACTCAAAAAGTGAAAAAAATATACCAAGCAAACGGCACCCACAAAAAAAATCAGGAGTAACAATACTAATATCTGATAAAATAGATTTTAGGATGAAAAGAACTATAAAAAATAAGGAAGGGCACTATACAATGATTAAAAGCACAATAGATCAAGAAGACAAACCTTGGTCAACATCTAAAGTGATAGACCTGAAAAATGCATGAAACAATGCTTCACAGACTTGAAGAAAGAAATAGACAGCCCCACAATAATGGTATGAGACTTTAACACACAACTCTCTTCAAAGAATAGATCAACTTGAAAGAAACATAACAAAGATGCAGAAGATCTGAACTATACAATCAGTTAACTCAACCCTGTGGATGTATTCAGGGTACTACACTGAATTAAAAGTCCGTTTTCTTTCTTCTCAAATGCTTGTGGTGCATTCTCCAGAACTGATCATATATTAGGTCAAAAATCAAGCCTCAACAAATTAAAATACATTGAAATAATACAAAGTATCTTCTCTGATCACAAAGTCATAAAACTAGAAATTGATGACAGGATGGTAAACTGCCCATGTAGAAGTTAAAGAAAATCCTGCTAGAACATGATTGGGTTACTGAAGAAAAAAAAATTTCCTGGAAACAAATGATAATGAAAATACGACATACCAAATATTGGGGACATAGATAAGTCAGTCCTCACAGCAATAGGCAAATAAATATAAGAGAAAGAAAAGAAACAAAACTGAAGACCTAATTCATTATCTCCATCAAATAGAAATATTACAACAATCCAACACCACAGCCTCTAGAAAAAAGGAAATTCTAAGGACAAGAGCTAAAATCAATGATATAGAAAACAGTAAAACAATTTAAACAATCAACAAGATAAGGTTTGACTCTTCAAAAGGGTCAATGAAATTGATAAACCATTGGCAAACTAAACAAAAAAAAGAAAGAGAATACACCAATAACTCGAGTAGGAAATGATAGCGGTGTCATCACAACAGAAATAGATGAAATTAAATTGATAATATCAGAATATTAGGGAAAACTCAACTCGTATCAATTGATGTAGAGAAAAGGCCTTGAGCAAAATCCAACACACCTTCTTGATTAAAACACTCAGCAAAATAGAAATAGAAGGGAATTTTCTCAATATAGTGAAAAGTATATATACAAAACTAAAAGCCAACACAATTCTTAATAGTGAAAGACTGAAGGCATTTCCCAGGTGAACAGAGACCAGTCAGGAATGGCCACTTTCATTTTCACCACTCTTTTTCAATTTTTTGTTGGAAGTAATTGCTAGGGCAATATGAAAAGAGAAGGAATTAAGAGGAATTCGTATAGGTAATGAGGTGGTAAAACTGTCACTTATATGCAGATAATATGGCAGTGTACACAGAAAACACCAAGGACTAAAAAAAAAAAAAAAAACCAAACCCAACCAAACAAACAAAAAGCCCCAATAAACCCTGTTAGAATTAGTAGATTAATTTAGTAGAGTGGCAGGATACAAGAACAATATACAAAAATTAGTGAGATTCCTCTAAAACAACAAAGAAAAAAAATAAGAAAAATGAGAAAGGAATACCATTTACAATAGCCAAATGCAAATTGAGATAGATGGAAATAAGTCTAACTAAAGACACAAAAGATGTGGACAAGGAAAACAACAAAACCCTATTATAAGAAACAATAAGAGACTTAAACAAATAGAAAACTTTCTCCTGTTCATTGAAAGATTCAATATAGTGAAAATGACAATCCTACCAAAACAATCAACGTGTTTAAAGCAATACCAAAACAGATAGCAAATTAATTTTTCTAAAATATAGAAAAGGCTATTGGCAAGTTTATTCAGAAAGGAAAGAGACCCTGAATAAGCAAAGTACTTCTGCAAAACAAAAATGAAATTGGGAGCATAGCACTCTTTGATCTCAAAACCTATTACGCAGCTGTAATAGCCAAAATAGCATGGTACAATGACAGACACATGGACCAATGGAAAAGAATCAAGAACTCAGAAATTAACGCATTTATCTATGGTCAACTGGTATTTGACAAAGAAACACAACCTATCAAATGAAAAAATAACAATCTTTTTTATAAATGATGCTAACAAAACTGGATTACTATCTGCAGAAAGCTGAAGCAGCATTCACATCTCACTCCATACACAAAAAACCAAAAAATAAATCAAGTTTGAGCATAGACCATAAGAGACAAAATGGGATGAAACTTAGAAGGTCTAGCCTATGGTGTAAAGAAGTTGGCCAGTACGGCTAGAACTCCACAACCGGGAGAGGATAACAACAATGAATGCAACCTTCTAAAGATTAAGCCCTTGTGTGCATCAAAATATTTTTTTCAATTGAGTGTAAAGAAAAACTATTGACTAAGGGGGGAAAAATTGGCGATGATATCTCAGACAAAGTTTACAGAATAGTAATAGTAATGGTACAGGGCCTCAACAACAAGATTGATAACCCAATTACAAAACAGACAAAAGACAAAGAGTTTTCACAGAGGAAGACCTTTGAATGGCCAAAAGACACATGAAGAAATGCTTAAAATCACTGGCAACCACCAATGGACCCAAACATACCAGAAATCATGAAGACTGCTCAGTAGTGAGCAAAATTTTGTTGTTGTATATAAGATTGCTATGAGTCAGAGTTGAGGCAACTGCAGTGAACTTCAATAAGAAGTGCAGGAGTATAAATAATGAAAAAGAAACCCAAATAAACAAAAACCTGCCATCAAGTTGATGACAACTCAGTAATTCTAAAGAACAGAATGAAAATCTTCAAAGATGTCAGTCTTTACAGAAGCAGACCATATCATATTTCTCTTGCTCAGTGGCCAATGGGTTTAAACCACAGACTTTTAAAAAAAATTTTCATTTTTAATGAATTTTTTTAAAAGTGCAACAATGAATTAATGAAAAGCCAATTTTTCCATAAACTTTCATTAAAATCATATTAATAAAAACAGTTAAGTTTCAAGAAAGAGTAGGATAAAAGGATGATTTGAAAAAAGAATTATAGGAAGAAAATGGGAATTACGTAGTTACATTTTACTCTTTGTCGTTATAATCCATCCAGTCACCTGCAACTCATAACAACCCTATATATAATTGCTTTGAATCTTTCCCTAACCTGAGGCAGTTGGGCACACCTACCCTAATGATCCCAGTTACTGAAAACACAGACTTGGTTTTTTTAAAAGTTTTTTTATTTAAATTGTGATTTTAATGAAAGTTCACAGAAAAGTTGGATTTTCATTCATTTATTGTTGCACTTTTCCTTCCTTACTCCCTCTGCCAGTTAACTTTCTTTCTTTCTTTTTTTTTTTTTTTTGGTTAGTAGCCAAAAGCTTTGAACACTACCCAACCAGAGAGGAAAAAAACCCTCATATGCAGTACCAACTCACAGTTGATTCTCTAATGGGTTTTCAGAGGCTATAAATCTCACAGGAGGATACTGCCTATCTTTCTTCTTCCAAGGAGCTGGTGAATTTGAAAAGCCAGAGAGGTGTAGCATTCTAGATAGCAGCACAGTTCTCTATGGATTATGCAATCAAGTCTCCCTAAAAGACACGAGTATTGAGGGAAAGACAACCTGGACAAATCTTCACAGAGACAGTGACTTTTGTGTGTGTGTGTATTTTTTAATTATTATTAATTTTAATTAAAGTTTACAGAGACCTTAGGGGGGAAAAAAAATCACTGGCAATGACAGATGCAAATCAAAATCAATCAATGAGATACCATCTCACCCCCTGCAGCAGTGGTATTGTTTAACAAGACAATGAGCAATAAATGTTGGAGAGGATATGGAGAGATTGTAACTTTCATTCACTGTTGGTTGGATTGTAAAATGGTACAACTATTCTAGAAGGCAGTATGGTATTTCCTCCGAACTGAACATAGACATTCCATCTGACCCAGATATTTCACTACTAGAAATATACCCTGAGGAAAATAGAACTGAGATACAGAAGATTTGTATGCCAACATTCATAGCAATGTTATTTATAATATCAAGAAAATGGAAAGAGTCTAAATATTCATCAAAAAATGAATGGGTTGAAAAAATGTAGTACAATGACACAATAAAATACTATGTATCACTCAGGATCAACAGTTTTAAAAAAAATATTATATAAAATGGAAGAGGCTGGAGAGCATTATACTGAGTGAACTCAGTCTCATAAAGACAAATACTGAATAACACCATTACAAATAGAAGGATGGAAAAAAATAGAAGGATGAACAGCAGGATGTGTACAAAGGTTTAAAGGGGGAAGGGAAAGAGGCAGGGGGTCTGAGGGTTGGGAGGGTGGAAAAATCATGGATTGCAGAGTTTGAAGGGTAGAGAGAGAGGTGAAAGAATCAGGAAAAAACCCAGTAGGGATCTGAAAACATGAAGTAATAATGGGCATAATTTGATGGTGATGGAGTTTATGAAGCACTATGTTTGAGAATGGTCATATGAAACACAATGCGATGAAGGAGTGTGTGAAACCCAATGGATATGAATGAAACAGAGTGTATAAGAATTCTGGATGCAAATCAATATATAATTTTTAAAAATAAAAAAAGCAAACCCCAAACAAAAAATGTAAAATCTATTCCACTCATTGTGGTACAAGGTAAGGGGACACAATTTTCTGATTCTTCTAAAATTATGATAAATATAAAAGATTTCATTCTACTTGGATCAATAATCAACATGCAGGGAAGCTTCAGTTAAGAAAGTGAGAAACACTGTATTTAGTAAATGTTCTGCTAAATGCCTCTTTTAAAATTTTATTAAAGGAAAGATGTCATTTTCATTTTACTTGTTGGTATATAAAAGTTGGGCAATTAAAAAAAAAAAGTAGATAGGAGAAATGTCCATTCATTTGAACTGTGGTGCTAATAAAATACATTGACTATATCACAGAATACCGAAAGAGAAAACAAGTCAGTCTTGAAGGAAAGGAATCTGAAATTTTCTTGGAAAGACACAAGGATAAAGAGAGCTGCTTTGCTTGCTGTAGATACATGATCAGGAAAGATCAATTGCTAGAAAAGTATACCATATTTGGAAAAGTGGAGTTCCAGGAGAAGGAAAGAAAATTCTTAATGAGATACACAGACACAATAGCTTCAGCAATGGACCAAAACAACATATCAGTGTCATAGACAGATCACCAGACTTGGACAA
>NW_006399949.1:5518149-5522053 GCF_000299155.1 Elephantulus edwardii
ACACACACACACACACACACACACAAATTTGTTATGAGTCAGAGCTGATTCAGTGGCAACCAAAGGGGAAGAAAACCAATGAGTGAGTAAGAAGGAAGAGAGTAGAGCAAAGGGGAAGAAGAAGAAATAATGACCAATTAGTTGCCACATAGTCACTTTTCACCAGGGCCGCTGCCTGTGTGCCAGAACACACTTTCCTGCATAGGATTTTCAGTGATTTAATTTTCTGGAAGTAGATCAGAACAACTGTTCCAAGGTGGACTTAAAAAAATCTCACATTTTATTGCCTGTTAGCCAACAGAATTAACAATTTGTAACCCCATGGATTCTAGAAGAAGATAGTGACACTAACAACAATTCAACATTTCAAGGTGTGAATTCTGAATATTTGTTTTAAGTTTACATGGACAGTGGGTGATTTATTTCACGACCAAGGACCAGTTTTAGTTAGGTACTCCGTTAAGTAATGGGAAGATAAATGAGTGGCTAGCTGCGGTTTCTGAGTTTGCACAATGAGGAAAAATGCAAACATGTTTTCCCTGTTTCAAGTTAAAATGCAGCACATCCTCATTAGACATGTGTTTTGGCTCAGTGAAATATTACTTCATCATTTTCTTCTAGCTCTAAGCAGAAGGAAAACTTAGTAATTCTGCTCTCCTGAGTCCCCTTGCTAATTATCTTTCATAACTTCCTTTCCATACCCACAGATTCATCCCTCGCCCATCCAAAGTTTCTCACACTATTAGCTTGATAGATGACCCTATAAACGAAAAAACAATTAACAACACAACATATAAACATAATACTATACATTTAGACATGGGTTTCCCCAAATCTTGCTGCAAAATATAATCTAGGACATCTTATATATTCATTATCTTTGACCCACTTAAACAGTCAAGTTTTATAATTAAAAAATTGAGGAAGGGCAAATGATTCTTATTTAAAATCAGCGTTCAGAAACATTTTATTACTACAACTATTAAAGTAGAACATCTTGGGCTGAGACCGTGAATAAGTTGTGGAGGGTTCACCAACGGTCTTCAAGGACAACGTTTATACCCAGCAGTCCCCTGGTTATGAATGGAATCTGTTCATAATTGTGGGTTGTTTAAAAGAGAATTTGTAGGTAAGTGGGAACAAGTGCATACAGCTCTTATTTAGACTTTCTTTATTGCCTGTAAAGGTCTGATGCCTTTTCAATGATTTAAAATTTGCATGTGCAGCAAGACAGGGTGATTGTGATGAAGATTTTGTTGCTAGTAGGATTCAACAGATTCAAAGTGAGGACAAATTTACATAATATTAAGGAACAAGAAAGAGCAAGTAGACTATAAATCAGGCTTTCCTAACTGGGGCTGCTGTCATTAGGTGCCAATGAATTGACTCAGACTCGCAGTAGCCTTAAGTGCACAGATTGAAACTTTGTTCAGTCCTATATTGTATAGTTGTATCCTTCCAATCGCCATTGTGTGTAAAACTCATTATTGCAATCATTGTGTCAGCTGGTCCTGTTGAGGGTTTTCCTCCCTTTTGTTGATCCTTTCTTTTTCTGAGTATGTTATATACTTACTCAAGAACTGGTCGTCTTAGTAACATGCCCCAAGTACGTGAGGTGAATTCTCCCTATACTCTTCTCTAAGAAACATTCTTTTTGTTATATAGACTTAGGAGTCAAGCTACTGACTGCTTGTTGCTATTAATTATAAATTCTTTATGAACAATCTGTCTACAACAATATTTATCAAAAGCCTTACCATAGACAGTATCTGTTAAAACAATCTTTTTCCCCCCCTAGGAATTTAGTATAGGAAATAACTACAGATAAAATAAATGCTTTGGTTTAGGAGAAGTTCACAGAAATACAATTTATGAACAAAAGATATTATGCAGGGTTTAAATAGTGAACGAAGACTGGTTAACGAGGTATAGGCACACACTGGGATAATTTTCAACTATTAAGAACTATGTTATAAAAAGGTTATAAACATCACCATTATGTATTTACAAGTTTCAAAAGCAGATTAGGAATCTTCAGAGTCCCTCAGAGACAGCCTTGACACCTGATAATCAGAAAGTTGGCAATTCAAAACCACTAAGCAACACTGCACTAAAAAGAAAGGAAAGCTGCTTCTATAAAGATTACAAACCTGCAATCTCTAGTTATTCTCCTCCAAAATCCTTGAGATGGGGTTGAATGAGAATAGACGGAACAGCGAGAGGTATATTTTTCTGGTTAAGGAAATACTGGTTTTTGTTAATCAATTTATCTCTCTCTCTCTCTCTCTCACACACACACACACACCCGTAGGAAGATTTCCTCCCAAACCAATAAGAGCAGTTATTTTAGGAGGGACATTTTTAGGTATTATGTGTACTTTCTCTATTTTCCAAAACTATGGTCATACGTATCTACTGCTTTTTAAAATAAATGCATGAGTATAAATATTTTGCTAAAACTAACCACACACATACAAATCAATAACAAACAAAATAGTAGTAGTAGAATTCCAATATATGTGTGTGTGTGTGTATAGATATAGAGGGGAAAAGGAATGGTTATGGGAGGAGAGAAAAAGTAGTTTAAAAATGATGCACATGGTTATATATTGCATTGAAGGACCTTTTCATTTTCTTCTTTGTATATTTTCCACACTGTTGTATACTATTGCTGTCTAGTTGATTCTCACTCAGTGACACTAGAAGGCAGAGTGAATAGCCCAATAGGGTTCCTGAGGCTGTTAATATTTATGGGAACAGATGGTCCCAGATGCAAAGCAATGACTTGTTGATTAAAAGCCCAAATGCTTAATCCACTGTGCCATCAGCATGTGAATGGAAGAAATGGAAGAGTACTTATGAATTAAAATGATCCAAAGACACTTTCAAAATCAAAATAGCACAGTTTAATTGGTGCCACTGAGGTCAAACTATGCCAGTACAGGGTCACTGCTGTGACTTTAATTTTCAGTGCCTGGGTATGCAAAACACAAATACATGTATCTCCTGAGTTCCCCAGAGAGTTTCTGACAGAGATGCAGACATAAATATCTTACTTCTGTGCAAAGTATTAGCACTTGTTCATTTCACAGTACTGTGCGCTGCAAACATGTACTACTGCTAGCAATGGGCTATTCTTAATAGCTTCAGAGTCAGAAATAGCAAAAAACAGTATGGTTTGGTGTGGCACTCCAGAGCAGTTTTTGCCTTGGAAACTTTTCCATTTAATTAATTCTCTGAACACTTCGGAGCAAGGAACCAGGCACTGTAAAGACAGTCAGCTCTCTGGATGACAGAACACACCAATACCAGTTCACCCCAATCTTTGATCAGAATAAAGTCACGTGAGCATGATGAGAACATCAATATGCTACTTTAAAACTCCTCAGTTCCTTGTGACCGAGTGGTAAGAAGCTGCACTGCGATCCCAAAGCTACAGTTCAAATTTACCAGTTGCTGTGCAGAAGGAGGGTGAACAATCTCCTTTCTCTGAAAAGCCACAGGAGGGTCGGCAATGGGCCAGTTCCAAATCCGTGGCATACAAGAGCATCATTATTAAACAATTCTAGTGGTGGTGTGAAACATGTTGGGTCGCTGGCTCAAAGGTTGGTGGTTCAAATCCACCAACTATCCCAGGACAGAAAGATGGGCAGTCTCTTCCTACTGAGATTTAGGCCTGGGATACTCCATGGAGGCTCACTCTGAGTCAGATTCAATTCACTGTCAGTGGGTTTTGGGTGACTATTATTACATGAGGCAGTCGTTAGAACAGAGCAAGGGAACACTGCATGGTTCAAAATTGGGAAGGGCGTACGCCAGGGATGCATCCTGTCTCCATACCTTTTCAACCTATATGCAGAACAGATTATCCGGGAGGCTGGGCTCTATGAGGAGAAATGTGGGG
>NW_006399949.1:5522533-5528858 GCF_000299155.1 Elephantulus edwardii
GTGTCAGAGACAGTGTGATTGGCACAGGACAGAGCAGAGTTTAGGGCTGTTGTACATAGGGTCGCTATGAGTCACAGGCGACTCAATGGCACATAACTACAACAACAACATTATTACAAGAGGGAGCTCTAGTAGCCTAGTGATTAAGGCATTGTGCTGCCAATGTGGGCAGTTTG
The DNA here is from genome assembly GCF_000299155.1 of Elephantulus edwardii. Lineage (NCBI taxonomy): Eukaryota > Metazoa > Chordata > Mammalia > Macroscelidea > Macroscelididae > Elephantulus > Elephantulus edwardii. The sequence continues at coordinate 5,522,710 of NW_006399949.1, forward strand.
AGTCCATCAATTGCTTCCCGAAAGAAAGATGGACAAGCTCTCTGATGCGATTTACAGTCTCTGAAATTCCCTTGAAGAGTTAGGTGTGAATCTTTCCAACTTGACGGCAATGGGGGGAGTGGGGGACAACACAGAGAAGCATGATGCAGGTAAGGTCCTGCACTTACATATTTAAAAAGTTAACACATCATTATGCTACCACTGGGAGCTTTGGTGGCTTAGTGGCAAGAAATTCCATTACAATCTTAAAGGCATAAGGTCTGAATTTACCAGCTGCTCCGCAGTAGAAGAATGGGCAATCGCTTCCCCTGTGATTAACTGCCTCTGAAAATCCACCAAAGGGTCGGCTATGGGTTGGTTCTGTTGCGATGGTGTACAATATCATTAAAACTGAGAAAGTGAGCATTTTCAGAAAGTGTTTGTTTTCTAAATAGTTTTTAAAGAAGATGGTATATCATCTGTTTTATGCTTCAGGGATTTCAGAGGTTCCTGTTTATATAAATACCCAGATTGTCCATCTAATCCCTAGCTGGTGCATGTGGCTGGCACTTAATGAAATGCCACTTTGAGGAGCGTGAATTAAATCTGGGATGCTATATAATCTAGGAACGTAGTGAGACGAATCTATTTCCATAACAAGCAGCCTCACACACAGAATCATCCCCTCACAGGGCACACACTTTCCTCCAATCAAGCCAAGAGCTTAGTCAAGAGCACTGTAGTTGAAACAATTAGCAAAGAATAACAAAGTCCAATGTGGGTGGAAATGTGAGCATATAGGTACGTTTCACACAGCAGCTAGCATGGGGAGTTGGAGTAATTCATTTGTAAGGCTGGCTAGCAAGGAAGAGTCTGGAAATGCTCATTATTTTATATACATTTTACAAGAAAAGTTAATACGGTACACTGATCTAATAGGACGCTGCATATTATTCAGCTACTAAAGAGCGTGAATCCAAGGTAAGAATTTATGAAGTTTATAAAGAATAGTGAAAGAATACATGTATATACACACCCAGACACACACACACACACAAACATGAAAATCTGGTATATTTTAAGGTTGACAGGTACTTCAAAAGAAGCACTCATTGTACAGCAGATAAGTACCAAGTAACTAATCGAAAAGTCAGTGGTTCAAAATTACCCACAGAAGAAGAGGGGGTGGGCGGAGAGGGGGAGAAAGGCAGTCTGCTTCCTTGTATACTGGAGAGTTTCTACTCTGTTCTACAGGGTCCCTATCAGCCAAATTGGACTCCACAGCAGTACTCTTAGTTTGGTTTTAGATATTTGCAAAGACTTTCAGTAAAGTGATTTATGTTATAAATGCTCTATATAGATTCCTTTATTTTCCCTTTGACATTATAAATATTGATTGTAGTTCCTCAGTACTTTGTGTCTTTCTATTATACTACTGATACTTAATGGTACACTCTGTTGCTGTTGTCGTCATGTTGTGCTGTCGAGTCAGAACTGACTCATAGCTGATCCTCCAGGAGGTGTCCGTCCTCCTCCAGTGGAGCAACTAGCGGCCTTGAACCATATGCCTTTGGGATTGCAGCCCAGTTTCTTGCCACTAGCCCACCACTATTACTAGTTTTTTAGTTTACTGAAATAATAGATTTAAAAAAAAACCAAAATACTGGTCTCCTATTGCCCTCCAGTACATCCTCCACGCCACAACAAGATATTTCGAAAACATACATCTTGTCTTTGACATTGTTTGATTGTGGTTGTTATATGCAATCAAGTTGCCTGAGACTCATAGTGACCCTATGTACAACAGTTATAAATTCTGATCTATCCCTTGCCAATCTCGTTGTCCCTGACACACCTATCCCCATTATTCCTGTGACTGAATCAGCCCAATTCATCAAGGGTCTTCCTCTCCTGTGCTGTCCCTCTACCCTCCCAAACATGATGACCCTCTCCAAGAACTGATCCTGCCTTGCAACATGTTCAAACTATGTCAGATGAAGTTTCAGAATCCTTGATTCCAAGGAGCAGCCTGGCTTCACCCTCTCCAGAACGACCTTGTTTGTTTTCCTACCAGTCCATGGTATATTCAATACTTTTCTCCAGCACCACAATTCAAAGGCATCAACTCTCCTTCTATCATTCCTAGTCATTGTCCAGCTCTCTGATGCATACCAAGTGATTGCAAAGATCATGTCTTGTATCAGGCACAACTTAGAATCCAGAATTACATCATTGCTATGCAGTAATTTGGAGAGGTCTCTGATAGCAGACTTTCCCAACTCAATTCATCTTTTAATTTCCTGGCTGCTGGTACCAAGAGTGTTGATTATGGAGCCAAGCAAATTGAAGCTGTCAACAATCTCAATCTCCTCACCATCCATCATCATGCTGCCAATCAGCCCAATGGTGAGAATCTTTGTTTTCTTCAATCCATATTGAAGACATACACAATTTTTCTTTACTCTTAGGATGAAAGGATGAAATTAAAATTTCTCCCTGACATGGATGTTTATTTTTCCATCTCATCTTGTATCTTCCTCACTCTGGAATTCTCTATTCTGTACATACTGTGGTTGTCATGAAACATGTTTTCCTCATGTTCCAGTTTCCTATGATTTGGTGTATTGTCTTTCAGACAGCTCACCAAAAATGCGCTGGTGTGACTCTCCTGAGAAAGATGAGGTCACATTCTCCTGTCAACATTTATAGATGAGGAAACCAGACAGAGAGTGACCGGGAGCCTGACTAGCTTGACAGCAGCTAGTTTTGGTTTGGGTAAGTTTTACAACTTCCAACAAGTACTGGCAAATGAAATGACACTTCTGAGGAACCATTCTTGATCATTCAAGTCTAGTTACGATGTTCATCATAATTCACTCACCTACTGTCATCAGTTCCATTCTAGCATGTCCTATAACATGGTGTAGATCTGCCTCACAGCATTTCCCAGGCTGTGAATTGTTTTACAGAAAGAGATTGTATTATTTTTCAAAATTTTATTTTCTTAATTTTAATGAACGTTTACAGAGATTTTGGATTTCCATTCATTCACTGTTGCACTTTTTTTTTCTCTCTCCGAACCCCCAGTTCGCTCCTCTCTTTGAAAAGCAAAAGATAAACTCCTTCATTGGTATACAATCCCCCACCCCCACCCCGAATGCACTTCACTATGCAACCTTAATTCTGGATTCCTGTGATAACTATAATACCCTATCATATATTGCTTTTAAAGGGTTCTCTCTCTCATCTGTTTCAATGCAGTATACATAATGTATCCAGTTTTTCCTCAGTCTTACCACAACCCTGAAGTCAGTCCCATTCTACAACAGTGGCAGTATTCAGTATTTGTCTTTTTGTGCCTGAGATATTTTACTCAGCATAATGTCCTTCAGGGTCACCCATTTTGAATAATAATGAATGAGTTACTTGTTTTTCAATGCAGCCTAGTATTCCATTGTGTGACTAAGCCACAGCTTCTCTATCCATTCGTTTGTTGATGGGCACTTAGGTTATTTCCAACTCCTTGCTATTGTGAACAAAGCTGAGATACACATGGGTGTGCATATATCTGCTTGGATGTCAGTGATGATCTCTTAAGGGTATATTCTCAGTAGTGGAATTGCTGAGTCAAATGGTATCTCTATTTGCAACTTTTTGAGAAAGTGCAAAGTAGCAGGATACAAGATCAACATACTAAAATCAATTGGAATTCTCTACAGTGACAAAGAGACTACAGAGCTGGAGCTAAGAAAAACAATACTCTTCACAATAGCTAATCTCAGGATTAAATACTTGGGAGTAAATCTAACCAGAAGCACAAAGGATCTATTCAAAGAAAATTACAAAACATTACTTCAAGAAACAAAAAGAAACCTGGAGAAGTGGAAGAGTGCATCATTTTTATCCCACATCATTTTTATCCAGTAGCTGGTGGGTTTGAACCACCGATACTATGATTAACAGTTGAATATTTTAGTCACACTGCCACAAGAGCTTCTGCCCATCACTAGTGTCTCTTTAATGTGTCTTATGATATTAACCTTGCCTATTGTTTTGGGAAAGTCTGCTGTTAGGGACCTCTCCAAGGTACTGAAGAGCAATGATGTCTCTCTGGATACTAAGGTGCATCTGATACAGGCCATGGTCTTCGCAATCACTTGTTATGTATCAGAGAGTTGGACAATGACCAAGGAGGATAGAAGGAAAATTGATGCCTTTGAGCTGTGGTTCTGGAGAAGAGTATTGAGAATACCACGGACTGCTAGGAAAACAAACAGATTTGTCCTGGAAAGGGTTAAACCAGGTGGCTTCTTGGAGGCAAGGATTCTGAGGCTCTGTCTAACATACTTTGGACATTTTGTGAGGAGAGACAGGTCCTTGGAGAAGGACATCATGCTTAGGAGGGTGGAGGGACAGCGCAGGAGAGGAAGAACCTCTATGAGGTGGATTGATTCAGTGACTGGGATAATTGGGATGGGAGTGTCAGAGACAGTGCGATTGGCACAGGACAGAGCGGAGTTTAGGGCTGTTGTACATAGGGTCGCTATGAGTCGCAAGCAACTCGACGGCACATAACAACAACAATATTGTTTTGCAATACTTTTTTAATGTTTTCTCCACTTCTAATAGCCATGAGGGTAGGGACTTGGTCTTTTTCATTCAATATTTTACCCTGAGATGCAAATAAGTAGGTACTCAATGAGTATTTATTCACTGAATCTAAGTTGGTTAAAAATGCATTGTAGAGAGATTCCATAAAGAGAAAAAAATTAATGTAATAAAATACAAGTTGCTGGAACTGACAAAATGATCATTACCCCAGATTCTTTACCAATTCCCATCAGTTCTGTGAACTGAAAATGTTAATCATTCATCTAAGAATGACATCAAGTGTGAGGAGGACCTGAAGTGCTTGCTGCAGAAGGTCAAGCACTGCAACCTTCAATATGAATTGAAACTCAACATAAAAAAAACAAAGATTCTCACCACTGGGCCAATTGGCAGCATCATGATGGATGGATATTGAAATTGTAAACAGCTTTAGTTTGCTTGGCTCCAAAATCAACACTCTTGGTACCAGCACCCAGGAAATTAAAAGTTGTATTGGGTTGGGAAAGTCTGCTTTTAGGGACCTCTCCAGAGTACTGACGAGAAATGACGTCAGTCTGGAGACTACAGTATGCCTAATACAGGCCATGGTCTTTACAATCATTTGCTATGCATCACAGAGCTGGACAATGACTAGAGATGATAGAAGGAGAATTGATTCCTCTGAGCTGTGGTGTTGAAGAAGAGAACTGAATATACTATGGACTGCTAAGAGAATGAACAGGTTTGTCCTGGAAAAAGTTAAATCAGGCTGCTACTTGGAGGCAAAGACTCTGAGGCTTCATCTGATATATTTTGGACATGTTGCAAGGAGGGACCAGACCTTGGAGAGGGACATCATACTAGGGAGGGTGGAGGGACAGTACAGGAGAGGAAGGCCCTCCACGAGATGGATGAATTCAGTGACTTGGGTAATGGGGGTAGGCGTGTCATAGACAATAAGATTGGCACAGGATAGAGCAGGGTTTAGGGCTTTTGTATAGTTTCTATAAGTCACTGGTGACTCTACGGCACATAACAACAACAAAAACTATATATGTATGTGTGTGTGTGTGTGTGTATCTCAAATGATAAGATTCTATCTACAAATAATCCCTATCTCAGTCTGGTAGGAGATTCTCAGGAAATTTGTAAGTTGGTTGTAAGAATAAAAATTTTTAAAAAAAGACACCCTTTAATTACCACAAAAGTCAAAGTTAGTTGTAGTAGATGCAGTCATAAAGATATCTTTGAGAAGGAAAAACTAAGGTTGATTTATTTGTACATAATTAAAATTAAAAGTATCCGTACGGATTGACATGTATTTGAGCTCTTAAAAGCAATTGAAGGTTATCCATTCCACTGAACAGCGATGGGCTTGAACAGATCAGAGATAGTGAAGTTGGCACAGAATATGACAGGGTTCAGGTCTGCTGTTTATAGGGTCACTATGAGTCTTAGTGGACTCAACAACACCTAAGAACAACAAAGCTCTACTCTAGCAAACAGGGAGCTCTAATGGCCTAGTGGTAAGGAGTAGCACTGGCAACCTAAAGGCATGTGGTTCAAATCTACCAGATGCT
>NW_006399949.1:5528958-5576613 GCF_000299155.1 Elephantulus edwardii
GCACTTTCCTCCCTTGTGATTTACAGCCTCAAAATCCACTGGACGGTCAGCTGTGGGTCAGTTCCAACAACCTCACTCATATGTTATGTTGGCTCATAACAACAAACTCAGGCAAATAAGGTTACAGGAATATTTGCCCAAAATGGCAAAGCTTTGACATAATCAAGGTCAGAACTCATTTTCCAGGCAAGTGCTTCGACCACGACACTGTACAGTGATTAGAGTTACTAGTAAGCTTATGAAGAGGCAGTAAACCCACTTTTGTTTTCAGAAAAGTGGACCTCAGTGTAGACAGCAGGCAGCAGTGCATGGGCATCACCAGCAGGGCTCAATGCGCACAAGCTGGGTTGCTGTGTTTGCACACAAGAGTTTCCAAAATAGTAGTGGAATTCAGTAAGGGACGCCATTAGTGTGAGCAAATAGCTATATTTACTTCAGTGGAAACAAACGGACCCTCGTTCATGTGTTTCCAAAGAATTCAGAAGACTGAGAAAGCAAGACACAAAGGACAAGGTAGACTCTCACAGAACTCAAATAATTTCATTAGCAAAACCTGCTAAACCAGAGGAAAAGGTGCTGAAAAAACATATTTAGAGCATTATAAGCTCATAGCAAAGTCACTAGATGTTTACTCAGTGTCTTTTTTTTTGCAGAAAAATATGCTCATTTTAAAATAATCTCTGTATTATTATGATTTGAATGAACATCAGCCTCATTATATATTATACAAATGGGGAGGGGGTAGAATTCCCTTCTCCTAACATATTTGTTCTCAAAAATGGAAGCTGTTTGTCCACTTACAGCAAATGGATAAAGGAGCTGAATCACAGAAGAGTATAATTTCTAAAGAGAGAACACTTTTGCCACAGAGTAGGAGGAAGGGTAGAAAATGTTTTCATAAAAAAGCGACTATTAGGCCCAAATAAGAGCTCTATTCACCAAACCTGTACACTTCCCTTTATCCTTGTAAAACAAGCTATGAAAGCCCATAATGACTTAACTGCAGCAAAATTACTCACATTCTAACTTTGCATAATCGTTAAAATGGTTCTGGTTTTTTAACCCTCCCCCTTCAATAATTCTGTACTCTTCAGAAGGGGGGGGGGAATCTACCACAGCACAAATGGTTACAACAAACAAGTGTACCAGGCACATCTGCTGTTCCAGAAAGAATTCATTCTCCTGTGCCAAATCCATGTCTATCGGAAGAAATAAAAATAAATTGCAAGCAGGTTCAGCAAATGCCCTGATAAATCCTACAATGACCACATGGGGTAGATTCAATTCTTGGAGCTGGTGGCTTCTGAAAAGGGCTGCGGAAGGAGGAGTATTCTGAAAACAAAAGGTCTCTCTTAAGCTTTTCTTTGTCATTCACTGAATAGCTGTTAAGGTAGCTCCCTTTTTTATTTCTCTGGGCAACTGCCTAGAAAACTGGGTTGAGTTTGCAATATCAGAGGTAGAGGGCAACTGGCAAAACATTTTTGCAATATATGAGCAATATATTAATATCTTCAAAATATAAATAATGATACCAACTACAGCAAAAGTTTGTATATAAATAGTTCCGGAAGCCTTTAGTTTTTGTCTGTTTGTTTGAAAGCTTTGTTGGTTAAATATTTCTTATATTTTAGATAATGTAAAGTAGAAAGTGCTCTAGAGTTTAGAGTAGTAAAAATGTATATTTCTCTTTTTAAAAAATAAAATGTATAGTCACCATTACTTAAATTTGAGGAGAGCCTATGAGAAGGCTGTCATTATGGTGCAATGGTGCTTTGACATCTAGTGTTGTTGGAGAGTAAGAGAACGGTGGTGGGCTAAATTAGATTATAGATACCCTCATCACTTTGGAAGTAGAATAATAAAAGATAATTCCTTTGGGATTCCTTTATTCAATGGAATTTTATTCGGACAGTAAAATAGAGTCCCTCCCACTCCTTTTGTTATTATTAAAAAATAGTAAATAAAGGCAACAAATTAGAAAACAAATATCCTTTGGGACACAATTTTAAATTGGAGCCACAATGTGTGAATGGCCTGAGTCGAAACAAATTTACTCGTGTTCTTAGGGTCTCAGTTTCCTCTTCCTAATTTGAAAGAATTACAAAACATCATCGAGAGTTTACATGCTTATGAAACCTAACTCCTCTGGCTTCAGTATAAACTGATTCCCTTATGATTCTGACAGGATTTTTGGCTTTATTTTTCTGAATCTTTTTATCTACATATATTTTACAAATTGCTTAAGGAAACTCTTCTACTTGTTATTAAAAATAAGTTTATTAAATTATATAAACTTATTATTAGAGTACAATATGGGAATTAGAAAACAAACCTATAGGTAATGGTAATATGACTGTTTATCTCCTTTTTCCCCTCCTTCTTTGTTCTTTCATAAAATAAAGGTATATTTTTATATAGAAAATGAAATTATTTTCTTTTAAAAGAAAAACAACAGTATATCAAGGATCCTTTCAATTCAATGAGTGCATTGTCGTTCCAAAATCATTTAAAAGCAAGGGACTTGATCAATAGTTGGTCAGTCAGAAATGGATGACTTCAGAAATTAAAAAAAAAATATTGTCATTCATACAGTCATCAAACATTTGCTAGCTATTCTGTAAATGTGTAGAATTGTGCCTGCTGCTAGGTAACGCGTTACTGTCCCTGGCCCCAGTGAACTCAGCTGTAGTCGGGAACAGGCCCAAACGTCTCAGCTTCCCAGAATTCTGACAAACTCACTTGGAACGCAGAGATTCAGTGCAGCCCATATTTTCTTTTTGTTCAACACAGAGTTGAGTTCTAGCCAGCCAAAGAATTCTGATTTTAAAGCCCAGGGATTAGGGTTCCCCATTCTACTCTGTAAGTTCAAGGTAAATGCAAGAATGTTCTTGCCTTCTTGGTGACACAGCTCCTTCTTCCTCAAAGGGGTGGCTAAAAATGCTTCTTCATACTTCACATGTTACAATGAAATAACAGACACCATCTTATTCCAGCTAACTCTTCCTCTGTTATCTCTCGTGTTTCAGATAAATTCTATCATATAGGTAGTTGCAACTACCAAAGAGCAATAATGTCAGTTTGAAGACTAAGGTAACCAAGGTCCAGGCCTTGGTCTTTTCATTGACTTGTTATGTGTTTGAGAGCTAGACAATGAATAAGGATGAAAGAAGGGACGCCTTTGAGTTGTGATGCTGGAAAAGAGTACTGAATGTAACATGGATTGCCCAAAGAACAAGCAGGCATGTCTTGGACAAGGTGCACCTATGGTGATCCCTGGAAGCAAGGATGGCAAAGCTTTAGCTCTCATACTTTGGACATTTTACTAGGAGAGACAAGTCCTTGGATAAGAATATCATGATTGGAAAGGTGGAGGTCAGTGAAAGGAAGACCCCCATTGAGATGAATTGACATGGTGAATGTAGCAATGGGTTCAAGTGTATTGGAGATGATGAGGACGACACAGAATAGCACAGGATTAAGATTTGTTGTTCACAGAGTCGTGATGGGTCATACAAGTCTTGATGGCATCTAACAACAAGAAGAAACACTCTAATTAAATAACAATTCTTCTAAGCTATATAACATGATGTCAGTTTAAAGACTAAGGTTTGATTGAGATAAGCCATGGTATTTTTAGGTGCTTCCTATCAGAAAGTTTGGCAATGAGTAAAGATGGCCTATGAAGTATCACTGCCTTTGAAAGGTGGCATTGGTGAAGAGTACTAAGTGGTACACTTTGGTGAAGTGGACATGGACTGCCAAAAGAAAAGACAAATCTGTCTTGTTGGAAGTGCACCTAGGATGTTCCTTAGAGAAAAGGATGGTGAAATTCCATCTAATAGACTTTGGATATGCTGTCCGAAGGGGCAGGTCATTGGAAAAAGACCTCATATTGGGAAAGGTGAGGGTCAGAGAAGGAAAGGAAGACAGTCCTTGACTGTAACAATGGGCATGAGCATGCTGGAGATCATGAGAATGGGGTAGAATACAAGAAGATTCAGGTCTGAAGGTTCAGATCTCCTGTTTTTAGGATGTGGCAAAATTGGGGAAGGTTCAAGTTGTTGTTGCTATGAGTCATAGTAGATTCGTTCACACATAACAGCAGCAGCAATATAACATAAAAGTAGGTTGTTGTTGTTGTTGTTGTTATATGCCATCAAATCACCTGTGACTCAAAGCGTCCAGCAGCTCTGAAGCCTGCCTTGTCCTAAGCCAGTCTCACTGATTCTGACACACCAATCCCCATTGCCCCAGTTACTCTATCAATCCATCCCATCCAGGGTCTTCTTCTCCTGCGCTGTCTCTCCACCATTCTGAGCATGATGTCCTTCTCCAAGGACCGTTCCCTCCTGGCCACATTCCCAAAATATGTGAGACAGAGCTTCAGAATCCTAGTTTGCAAGGAGAAACGTGGTTTCACACTCAAAGACTTATGTATTAGCAGTTCATGGTATGTTCAAGACTACTCCAGCACCACAACTCAAAGGCATTGATTCTTCTTTTATCATCTTCAGTCATTGTCCAGTTCTCTGATACACAGCAAGTTATGGCAAACATCATGGCCTAGATTAGGTACACCTTAGTCCCTACACTGACATCGTCGCCTTTCAGGACTCTGAAGATATCCCTGACAGTAGATTTTCCAAATGTAATTAGTCTTCTGATTTCCTGACTGCTTGTGCCAAGAGTGTTGATTGTGGAGCCGAGCAAGCTGTAATTGTTAACTACCCCCATCTCTTCTCCATCTATCATGGTGCTGCCAACAGGACAAGCGGTGAGAATATTTGTCTTCTGATGAGAATATAGTCGACCCTCTGCAGCTGGGTACTACATTAGAATACTAAACTATTCATCCTCTCATACCACTAAGAACAGTAATACAAAGCAGTAACAAGCTCTCAAAATATGATTATAAAAATTCTTAAGTATATTAAAGTACAAAGCTATTCCTCATCTTTATTTCCTCAAGTTAGGAAAGACATAAGTGAATGCATATATGAATACTTGAGAGTTTCTGTAGATTCTAGGGTAATTGCTAATCTTCTTGTTAGGTGTCACTGAATCAACTACAACTCACAGGGACCCTATGAACAACAGATCTAAACTTAGCCTTGTCCTGTGTCATACGCATCTTACCTGATATTCCTGAGCCCATTGTTAACAGTCACTGTGACAATCTTTCTCATTGAAGGTCTTCCTCTCTTTCACTGACCACATACCTTTCAAATCTTGATCTCCTTTTCTAAGGACTAGCCCCTAGCCCCTCCTAATACCATGCCAGAAATATGTGAGATGAAGCATTACCATCCTTGCCTCCATGAGAACCTAAGCTGTACTTTCTTAAAGACATACTGAAAATATTACAAACAGTACCAAGAATATCATAATCTGATGATAAAGGGAAAGGCAGTGGCGGGAGGGAAGACTATGAACGATCCAACACATCAGAGAGGCCATCACAGAGCTACTAATTCTTTGTCAATTTTTTTCCCCTCCATAACTTATCAGTTAAGGAGAAAAAAAAACAAGAGAAGGGGGGGGGGAATAAACATACAATTTCCCAGGGGTACAGTTCCCAGACAGGAAGAAACAGAAATATTCAAGTTGATGTTTTATTGTTATAAATAGACAATTCATCTTTGACTCCTATTCATATTCACTCCTATCTCTCTATGATTTGTAAATGGTTTTTGATCAAAAAATTATCCTTGATGTTTTTTAAGTAGTTAATGGGAGTAGTAGGAAAGCTCTTGATATACAATACAGTTTCTCTGTTAAAACAGTAGGGGGCTCTGGTAACATAGTCATTGCACTGCTAACCCAAAAGCCACATTTCCCAAGTAGTTCTTATCTACCAGTAGCTTCTAGGGAGAAAGATGGTAATCTCCTCCCTTCCCAACCACGGCCATAAAAACCATGAGTCAGTTCTGACTCGACTTCAATGAGTTGAGTTATATTAAAATAGTGACTAGTTTAAAAATAGGACTAGTTTAAAAATCGGACTAGTTTTCAATATGGATTGAGGCTCAATATCAAGAAAATGAACAGGTTCAGCATAAGGGCAATTGGCAGCGATATGATAAATGGAAAAGATATTGAGATTGTTAACAATGTTTGGTTCCACTATCAGCCCTCTTGGTACCAGTGTCAGGAAATCAAGAGACAAATTGCATTAGGAAAATATGTCAAGGACATCTTCAGGGTGTTTAAGAACAACAATGTCAGTCTAGGGACTAAAGTATGCCTGATCCAGACCATGCTCTTCACAATTACTTGCTATTCATCAGAGAGCTAGACAATGACCAAGGATGATGCAAAAACAACCTATGCCTTAGAGTTGTGGTGCCAGACAAGAGTATTAAACATAACATAGACTGCGAAGAGAACTAACAGGTCTGTCATAGAAAGGGTCAAAGCAAGCTGCTTCTTGAAGGCAAGGATTCTGAGGCTCTGCCTCACATACTTTGGGCAGGTAGCCAGGAAAGACCAGTCTTTGGAGAAGGATATCATGTTTGGATGGGTTGAGGGACATTGTAGGAGAGGAAAACTAGGGATGAGATGGATTGACATAGTAACTGCAGTAATGAGAGTAGGTCTATCAAAGACAGAGAGATTGGCAGAGCCACTGGCCATACTAGGCTTTTTATGAGTCCACCTGATGGTACATAACAACTCATGCAAATTATGAGACTACAATCCAAGATTAATACAGAAAATGGGGGTGATGGGGGTCCTCACAACTCAACAACAATAACTGTTAAATCTTGATGAATTTATTTCCAAGTATTTTTCTTTTCCTATGCATTTTATGAAGAGCTGGCGGCCTAAATCTATAGGGACATACCCAAAAGCACACCTCTAAGCCCATCAGCAGTTCTGCAGGAAAAAGATGGGTGATCGCCTGGGCAATTTACACGTCAGAAAATCCAGTGAGGATCAGTTATGAGTTGAGTCAACTTGAAGGCCATAAAAGTGAGTGAGATGCATCTTCCTCTCTCCTCTCCCTTTCTTGCTGTCTCTCTGTGTGTACATCTAAGCGTGCATGTATACAGTTGCTCTGGGTAGTCGCGTGTAAAATGAACTCTTTGTAGGCAGTTCTGTACCTTATTTCTTTTTTTCTCATTTAACAAAATATCACAGATAGATTTTAAAATTCTTTTAAAAAGCTGTTTACAATGTGGTTACCAAGTAAGTCAATCTGCTTTAACAGATATGAAATTAAAATTCAATAATCAACTACCTAAAATACATACTTAGAGCAAAACCAGGACAATGATGAAGAGCATTAACATTTTCCCACCATCTTAAATTATAGTATAGTCTCAAAAAAAGGTAGTTTCCTGCTGATAACAAAGATTTGAGGAGGTGCAAAGGTATATCAAAATACCAGGCCTGCACTTCTACCAAAATGTCAACCCCCACCTACTCACTTCCCATGTATATCAGATGATGATCTTTCAAATAAAACAAGCCATGCATGCAATTCAGGCATTTGCCAAATACCTCAATGCTAAACTCTCTGATATTAAATTCTCAAAGTCTGCTGCTGTCTCTAAACAACTGGTACCTGAGAGAGAGGATTTATGAGTAGTCATTTACTGTTATTGACAGTACATTATTAATATAATTATTGCATTACTCCTGGATCTAAATTAAGTTCCATCTCTGTAACATGTTAAAACTTCCAGAAAGCCATTCATGGATAGGAGCAACACTACCTAAAAAAAAAAAATTAATCTGGCAGTCATGAGGCAGAAAAGGCATCAAATGTTGAGGATTCTAACCAGTGGGAGAGAAAGTGAATGAAAAGGGGCCTTATATTATTAGCAAGAAAATTTTTCCCTATAAAAGTTTTGTTCTAGTATGTTCATTTCTAGAATATGTCTTTTTATACAATGTTATCGCGAAAGTTAAAATGGTATAGAGCAAATGAGATCCATGGATGTGCTCAAGTTGACCCAAGGACAGCAATAAAGTATGAATGAAACTTGATCTCTGTTAAAACAGATACTAGCATACTGGAGTGTCAGCATACAAGAGAAGGATTCAAATCTGGTAGTCGAAAATAATTTATATCATTTACATCTGATCATTTAGCAGCTCTTTAAGAGAGAAGGTAATTTCTTTTGCCTTAGGATGACAAGCATGAGTCTTAACAGAGAGGCAAGAAATTTCAGAAGCATAGCATATATTCAAATGACCTCAGTAATTTAACTTCTGGCTAAATTTTAAAGACATAAATCTTACATCTGACTCTGAAAATAAACTTATGTCTGTTGAGATTCTTATACACACCATCGGAGAGAAAAGAGGAATATCAAAGAATGCTAACAACAACAATAAAAACAACAACTAAAACCAAATAACTCTATTTCGAATACTTATTAGACCTCATTTAAATTTAACTAAAACTAGAGTTTTTCGGCTAGACTATTTTATAAATAAAGAACACATTCAGTTGTGCAGTGGTCTTGTATGTTTTGATTGATGACCTTAAAGATTGTTTAAATAATTATTTAAACAGAACTAGAGTTGTGCTGTGGTGGAGAATATGAACTATCTCATTGACTGCCAAAAGAATGAACAAGTATGTCTTGAAAACTCTGTGGCCAAGGTGCTCCTTGGAGGTAAGGATGGTGAAACTTGATCTCACATACTATGAACAAACAGCTATGAGAGATTTTTCCTGGAAAGGTGGGGAGTCAACCAAAGAGATGAAGACGGATTGACAAGATGACTTCAGTAATGGACTCAAGTGTATCAGAGATGAGGATGGTGATGAAAATAAGATACAATTCAGGTTTTTGTTCATAGGGTCACTATGAGTCATATTCAACTTGATGGCACCTAACAACATTTCCAAGGATCTTCTACATATAAACCTGCATTTCCACACGTAGCCTGTGTAGTTAAAGCTAGGAAGAGGGTGACAGTGGTGATGTGGAACAAAACTTCACAAGCTGACACCCCTCATTACTCTCTAGTAACCCACAACTGGACATCAGATGCCAGTTAGCCCTTTATCTTGTGAAATACTTCTATAATGGCTATTTTTTTTTTTTTTTTTTGCCATTTAACTCATAATAGCTCCAACTCCAGACATCTTTGGTAAAGGACCAAAGACTGATAAATTCCAGAGTGAAACCTGAGTATATATAATGGCTATTTTTAAAAACGTTTCAAGAAATAAGGAGACAACACTCATTCTTCATAGGTGGCATATATACAACCAAGAAGTATCTACACAGAGAACATGCAAACATCACCACCACTATAAAATAAACCATCAGCTTTCTTTCATATCTATTGCTCGGATCTATGATGTTGTTGTTGTTGTTGTTGTTGTTATGTGCCGTCGAGTCGTTTCCGACTCATAGCGACCCTATGCACAACAGCCCTAAACCCTGCTCTATCCTGCGCCAACCACACCGCCTCTGACACACCCATCCCAATTACCCCAGTCACCGAATCAATCCACCTCATAGAGGGTCTTCCCCTCCTGCGTTGTCCCTCCACCCTCCCAAGCATGATGTCCCTCTCCAAGGACCCGTCCCTCCTGGCAACATGTCCAAAGTATGTCAGACGAAGTCCCAGAATCCTTGCCTCCAAGGAGTAGCTTGCTTTAATCCTCTCCAAGATAAATCTGTTTGTTTTCCTGGCAGTCCATGCTACATTCAGTACCCTTCTCCAGCACCACAGCTCAAAAGCATCCACTCTCCTTCTGTCCTCCCTAGTCATTACCCAACTCTCGGATGCATAACAAGCGATTGCAAATACCATGGCCTGTATCAGGCGCACCTTAGTCTCCAGAGAGACACTGTTGCTCCTGAGTACTTTAGAGAGGTCCCTAACAGCAGACTTTCCCATCGCGATACGCTTTTTGATTTCCTGACTGCTGGTGCCAAGAGTGTTGACTGTGGAGCCGAGCAAACTGAAGCTGTGAACAATCTCAATCTCTTCATCATCCATCCTGACGCTGAGAATCTTTGTCTTCTTGACATTGAGCCTCAGTCCATACTGAAGGCTGCAGTCCTTGACCCTTCGCAGCAAGTGCATGAGGTCCTCCTCAGTTTCAGCAAGCAGGGTTGTGTCATCTGCATAACGGAGATTGTTAATAGACCTTCCACCAATCCTGATGCCACAATTCTCCTCATAGAGCCCAGCCTCTCGAATAATCTGCTCTGCATACATGTTGAAAAGGTATGGAGACAGGATGCATCCCTGGCATACACCCTTCCCAATTTTGAACCATGCAGTGTTACCCTGCTCTGTTCTGACTACTGCCTCTTGGTCCAAGTATAGGTTTCGTATTAGCACAATTAAATGTTCTGGGGTTCCCATTCTTCTCAGAGTCAGCCATAGTTTGTTATGATCTACACAGTCAAATGCCTTTGCATAGTCAATGAAACACAGATAGACATTCTTCTGGTATTCTCTGCTTTCAGCCAAGATCCATCTAACATCAGCAACAATATCCCTAGTACCACGACCCCTTCTAAACCCAGCCTGGACTTCCGGCAGTTCTCTGCTGATGTGCTGTTCTAATCGTTTTTGGATGATCTTCAGCAGAATCTTGCTTGCATGTGAAATCAATGACACTGTTCTGTAGTTTCCACACTCAGTTGGGTCACCTTTCTTTGGAATGGGAACAAATATAGATCTCTTCCAGTCAGTTGGCCAAGTGGTTGTTCTCCAGATTTCTTGGCACAACTTGGTGAGGACATCCAGGGTAACATCTGTTATCTGAAATACTTCAATTGGTATACCATCTATTCTTGGGGCCTTATTTTTTGCTATTTCCTTCAAAGCAGCTTGAACACCGTAGGTTCTTGCTCATACATTATATCACTCTAGAACACATGAACAATCATCTTTAAGTGTATATGGAAGCATTCTGTACAGCGTGACCGAAGGAAAAAAAAAAAAGACATTCCAGTAAAGCTGTAAAAACAAGTAACTACAATATGAAAGGAAAAAGAAAACACAAACAAGAGATAAACTTGTGATAAGCAGCAAAACCTACATAGTTCAAGTGCACAAGCTCTCTATTATCAATTATAAAATTTTAGTTTTTCTATCGAACTTTTTAATCCGATAATGAATTCTACTTCTGAAACTTTTAGAAACTAGCATTTTTTAAAATTTCTTTTCTTAAAATAGTGTCAAGTAAGTAGCTTACATATAGGAAAATTACATAATTTCAAGGCTAAAATGTTTTCTCTAGTAAAGAAATAATATAGTGAGGGAGGAGAGGCTGGGCAGGGGGAAAAATGCAACAATGTATGAATGGAAATCCAAAGTCTCTTTGAACTTTCATTAAAATGAATTAATAAAACAACCTTGAAAAAAAAAAAAGAAATAATACAGCAAAGCTTTTATCTTGGAATACAGAAAGTTAAAAGTTCATTTCAGCTTGTAATATTTGTGAAGACAAAATAGCATTATGGTTTTCAGATTACAACTATAGGTCTATAACTAATAGACTTTGAGAGTTTCGTAAAGTTTTCAGACCCTCCACCTTTCTAAACATAATAACCCGGTAAAAGAAATATCCTCTCTTAGCAATATGTCCAAAGTAAAATGATCTATATGGAAATGCTCCAATTATCTATCAATCTACCATAAAATCATACTTCTACAACTTATTATAGAAATAAGAGATCAGCTTTCATTTTACACTAAACAAGAAATCTGTCATTATTTTGCAAAATATGTGGAGGATGAAAAATGGAAGGAAACACATGAGGAACTGTCACAGTTTAAATGGACTGAATGTATTTCTTAGGCATTAAAATTCTTCCTAATCTTCTGGTCTTTCCAGAGGCCAAGAAAGCAATGGGTTTTACACAATAAATAAGGAAATAAATAAATTAATTAAAATGGCTCCAAAAATAACCAGAAATGCACAATTTAAAGAGGATAAAATTGATGCATGCAGTGCAACAATGAATGAATGAAAACCCAAAATCTCTGTAAATGTTCATTAAAACTAATAAAATTTAATTTCAAAAAATTGATGCATGGACCTTCTAACATTAAATATCTGCGCACATCAAAAAATTTTTCTAACAGGGTGATAAGAAGACCTACAGACTGGAAATAAATATTGGCAATAACATCTCAGACAAGAGTCTCCTAACAAAAGTTTCTAGAATATTCCTGGGCCTCCACAAGAAAAAAGCCTGATAACCCAATTACCAAATGGGCAAAAGACATGGAAAGAATTTTCACAGAGGAAGATATTCTAATGGCCAACAGACACATGAAGAAATGCTCCAAATCACTGGCAATAAGACAGATGCAAATAAAAACCACAATGAGGTACCATCTCACTCCAGTCACAGTGGCAAAGTTTAACAGGGCAGCAAGTAATAAATGATGAAGAGGATGTGGCGAGAAAGGATCTCTTATACATTTTTGGTGGGATTGTAAAATGGTGCAACCATTCTGAATGGTAGTTTGGTGTTTCTTAAAAAAGCTGAACATAGAAATTCCGTATGACCCAGCTATTTCAGTACTTGGAATATACCCTGAGAAAATGAGGACTGAGGTACAAACTGAGATTTGTACACTACTGTTCATAGGAGCATTATTCACCATCGCAAGAACATGGAAACAGGCCAAATGTCCAAACACAAACAAATGGGCTGAGAAATTATAGTACATTCACACAATGGAATACTGTGCAGCACACAGGAGCAATAACTTTGTAAATTATTACCTAACTTGGGAGGGACTGGAGAGCTTTATGCTGAGTGAACTAACTCAGTCCCACAAGGATAAATATTGTATAAGACCATTATTGTAGAATGAGTATAAGGATCCAGGAAGGTGGGAGAGGCTGGAAGCAGAGGGATGTGGATGTGCAGGGAGAGGGGAGAAGGATTGATCATTGGGTTGTACAATTTGATGGGTTGGGGGCGAGGGAAATTGAAAGAATTTGTTCACATTTGTATTAGAATTTTGTAAATAAACTAGGAGAGAGAAAAAAATTTCAAAAACCCCATAATGTACATGAATGAAACACAAGGTAATGAAATTGTTGTATGAAAAGCAATAACAACTATTAAAACAAACAAATAAAATATATATAAATAAAGAAAAGCTCTTCGCTCTAGCACTCTTTAAAAATAAGCTCAGCCAGTCAGCAGAGGTTAGTGGGCTCTTTGCAGTAGGGAGGTTCAACATCCTAGATTTGAGACGCAAGTCATTCATAGAACAGTAAATGAGATAATGTATTCGTGCATATTTACACCAAACACTGTTATTAGGAGCTCTGGAGCCGATTATGACTCATAGTGGCCCTATGAACAACAGATCAAACCCTTGTCCTATCCTGAATCTGTACCATCATCATCATCTCCACCATGCTCAAGTCTATTGTTGCAGTCACCCTGTCAATTCACCTTCTCACAGTCTTCTTCTCATTCCTTGACCCACTATCTTTCCAAGCATGAGTAGCACTTTGTGACAACATACCCTTAGTACATGAGACAAGGTTTCATTCTCCTAAGAAGCAGCCTGGTTGTTTGGACTTTCTTCCAAGCCAGATTTTTTTTTGTACTTTCACCAGTGCATGGGAGATTCAATACTCTTCACTAACACTACAATTCAAAGGCATGTATTGTACTTTGATCTTCCTTATTCACTGTCCAACTTCCAGATGCATAAGAAGTAAGTAAAAATATCATGTCTTGGGTCAGTGCATCTTAGTACTTAAATAATTCTTTGGAGAATAAATGGCAAGAGTGAGAAATGTACAAATACTCACAAATGAATGATAATTTTGAAACCTGCAGGCAGGCAGACAGGCTCTTTAAACTATATCCTGAGGGAGGCAGAATCAAAGAAAAAAATAAAACAATGTGTTTCCACGTACCCATGCATGATAAAAGAATGGATTCTGTTTGTAGAAAATGATGTGAACGCAAGTGGAATAAAACCCTAGGGTATATAAGGAGAGCTATCAAGTTTGAAAAGAATTGAATAACTGCTGGTTACACATTTTTTGCTAATCCTTATCGAAGTGCTATACATATGACTAAGGAGAGAGTCAATTATCATAGAATTTTATAGATGAAAACACTGAAGTCTAAAAAAATTCAAGGTCTAAAAAACTTACTTAAGGTCACGTAATAATAAACAGATGTTGGCATTTAAATCCAGGCTTTTGGGTTCCAAAGTTTTTCTTTGAGCCACGCCTATGGAAAAGCAAGCCCCTGGAAGTGGAGCTGCAAAAATTCAATGAGTACAGATTGTAAACACTAACATTTGTCTTTAATTTTCATTGACAATTTATCTGATAGAATTAATGGATAAATGTAAGGACACAATAAGGGCAGAGAGACTGTGAAGAGAGAACAATAACCTTCTGACAAGTGGGTTCTGTTGTTTCATTGCTGTGTGTCTTCGAGTCAGAACTGGCCCATAGCTGACCCTCCAGGAGGTTTTCAGAGACCGTTAAACACAGGGGAGGAACATGTCCATCCTTCTCCCCGGGAGCAGCTGGCTGGTGTATCTGAATCCTAGTCTTGGGGATCACAGAGCAGCTTCTTACCAGCAGGCCCCCAGAGCTCCCTTGTTTCAATAAGTGTAAGGATACACATACCTCAGAAGCAAATTACTTTTAGACCAAATGTGACATTTTCAAATGGTCTTGAAAAAGGCAGTTTGGAAAATGTAATTTTTAAATAAAATCTTATTTTATGGACTGCATAGCTCGCCTATATCTATAGAAGAGAATTTGGAACAAATTCTTTCAATTTTCCTCATTCCCCCACACACATCAAAGTGTACAATCCAATGATTAATCCCCTCCCTTTCTCCTGCACATCCGCAGGCCTCTGGGGGATCAATCATTGGGTTCTTTTTGGGAATTTTGTAAACTAGTAGAAAAACAAAACAAAACAAAACAAAACAATCAACCAAAAAGACAAAACAAGAAGAAATTAAATTTGCAGAAAAACAGCTATTAATTTTTTACCACAGTAATATTTGGTCTTATTCTGACTGATGATTGTGAGCTTCTCCAATAAATCTTTTAATACATTTGAAGAAGAAAAAGGAGGAGGAGGAGGAGGAGGAGCAGAAGAAGAAGAAGAAGAAGAAGAAGAGGAGGAGGAGGAGGAGTATCCCAATGGCATAATCCGTGGGGTGATGCACTGTAACTCAAAGGTGAAACTTCTCTGGCTGTTCAAATCGACCAGAGGCTCAGCAGGAGAAAGATGGGAAGGTTTCTCCCCTTTGATTTATATTCTCTGAAAATCCCCTGGAAGATCAGTTATGAATAGGTTCCAACTTGAAGGCAAGAAGAGACAACTGTCTCTATATGAGCCCCAAAGGCTCAGTGCTTAAGCGCTCTGTTGCTACTTAGAAGATCAGTGGTCCACCAACAAGCTGCTTCCCATGAGAGAGACCCTGAAGTGCGCCTTCACAAAGATCACAGCCTCAGAAAGTCTCTGGAGCAGGATGTCTACTCTGTCCTACAAGGTCTTGAGTCAGAATTAAATGAACACAATAGGTTTGGTTTACATCTATACAAGAGTTAAAAAAATAACCAAAAAATTTACAACAACAACAAAAAACCAAAACACCACTATGACTAAATTAAAATAAGTAGTAATTTCTCTTGATATTTAGTGCTACTTAACATTATTTCCTCACACACCAAATGGAAGAAATGAGTTATCATGTTAACAAGCAGTAAAAAGTAAAACATTAATAATGACCACAGAACAAGAGGCTTAACCTTCCATTCCTTAGAATTCATCATCAGCCAAATTACTGAGAATTATAATAATTTTAAAAGAAAAAGGATACAAATAAGTATTCCCTAAGCCACTATTTCAGTAGTAAGTCTACTGAAACAAAGAAAACCTTTTTTTTTAAGGAGCATAAAAAATAATTTAAAAAGGAGCACGAAACTATTTTTTTAAGGGAGCAAAATAACAACAGATTTCACAAGATTCTTTATAAGCTGAAGTCCTGAGCGCATTGCACCAGATAATTCTAGCCACTCACCTCTTAATTTTAATTCCAAATTCTACAGACACAAAGCACATAACCACTTTAGGAGAGGCTGTTTCAAAACACACTGCCTTTTTATTATGCTCTTATATAAAAATTATGGTAATTTCTTAATAAAGTTATGGAAACAGACCACATTATTAATTGTATTGCTAATATAATATTTAATTAAAGATGCATTATGTTGATAGAATTTAGCATCTGGCACTCTGGCTTTGCAGATCCTGTAGTGTAACAACATGAAAATCAACAATCACTATAAAAGCTCTCCTGTGTTCCAGTCCTCAGTGGAGTGTCAGTTCTCTTTTAGTGGAATATTTATGTTTCCTAATATTTGTTGAAAACACACAACACAAGGGAAGGGACTCATAGGTAACTATCACATAGTCCCTCACACAGCCTTCTGTAGAGCCATTTTCTACAAAATAAGCTTGGTATTGAAATGGGTGAATGTTTGCACAACCTCACATATGATACACTGCTTCTAAATCTTAAACTCTTTTATTAGTTCAACACTGAAGGGTTTTATACATCGTACTTTTTAATGTTCTTGGACTCTTTTCCAAGTATCAGTTAAATACATTCACAGATAGACTAAGAAATAAAATGCCCTACAAGTCAAATTCATAGGGACCCTAAAAGACAAGAAGAACTGTCTCTCAGTGTTCCCAACATTATAAACGTTATGGAAGCAGACTGCTACATTGGTCTCCCACAGTGCAGCTGGTAGGTTTGAACCTCTGACCTTTCTGTTAACAGCCAGGTGCTGCAACCATTGTGTCACGAGGAATTCTTTATGATGGGCTAATGAGACCTATTTAGTAGAGATTCATAATTTATTGCATTGATACGGTTCCCTGCAGGGTTTTGTTTTGGGATTTTTTTTCTTCTTTCCTCCCACTACACCATAATCACATCTCATTACCGTTGCTTCATGACTATGTTTGGGTGTAAATTCTGACTCTGGTATTTCTTTAAAGAAAAGACTCTCATAACACATGAAGAATCCTCTCCCTTAAGAAATGTCAAACCACAATGCTCCCAACAAAGTGTCCCATCAACTTCAATGAAGACAACCAATCTCACCAAAAACAATCTCAACAACAGTGTGTGTGTGTGTGTGTGTGGGGGGGGAACTGTAAAAAAGAAAAAGAATGTTTTGCACTAGTTTAATAGTTTTCCATGCTGCTGATAACTGATACAGACCTGCAGACAGCCACTTCTATAGGTAGCAATTATTTTGTTCTACTTAAAAATGGAATTCAAAAGACATCCACATTTCATCTGGCTCCAACAAACTTCTCCCCAGATGGTGATGTAAGGATAAATATGTATAATTATGAACTAAATACAGCACCTTGAAGATGGGCAAAGAAATTGTGAAAAAGTGGTATCTATTAAAGCTGCTCTCCATGCAGACTGGTATACAGATGTGTCTACTGTGCATTAATGTCTACTTTATCAGCTTTATAAAAACAGAAATAATTTGGTAATCTAGCTATAAAACAAGCACACTAACAACGGCCTCTATACTGACCGTAGCAATGGGCTCATGCGTATCAGAGAAGATGAAGATGGCACCTGGTAGGACAGAGTTGAGGTTTGTTTCTCACAGGGCCACTATGAACTGGACACATGACAATAACAACTACCTTTCTCCTCTGCAATAACCATGTACACATACACTGATTGCTGGCAGCTTTTCTGTTGTAAATTACGTTGACATTTTTAACTTTAGAATTTCAAAGCGGGTGGCTCCTTGGAGGCAAAGATTCTGAGGCTCCATCTAACATACTTTGGACATGTTGTGAGGAGGGACCAGTCCCTGGAGAGGGATATCATGCTTGGGAGGGTGGAGGGACAGCTCAGGAGAGGAAGGCCCTCTATGAGGTGGATTGATTCAGTGACTGGGATAATTGGGATGGGAGTGTCAGAGACAGTGCGATTGGCACAGGACAGAGCGGAGTTTAGGGCTGTTGTACATAGGGTCGCTATGAGTCGCAAGCAACTCGACGGCACATAACAACAACAACAACAATATTATTATTATTATTATTATTATTTTAAATCTTTGACACTTTCAAGTTTAGAATTACTAAGCCTGGGGCAAAAAGTAACACTCACTAATACAAACTCTAAGACTAATAGAACGAGAAGCCCCCTGTGCTGGCCTATTCTACTAGAAAAGTGGCTGTTCCTTTTGCTTCTTCCTTGCTTCATGCGGAAGTGGTGGTGGTTAGAAATACAATGTTGTTATAGAGTTTTTAGAAAATCGCCTCCACCATATTCCTCATAAACCTATTCAGCTGTCAAAGGAATGATCCAGGTATAAGTCCACTATTCTAAATAAGGAGATGGAAGAGTTTGGAAGAAAAGATACAAAGGAGGCACTTGAACAGAAAGGAATGGTGATCTCTAGTCAATAAAACCCCATAGGAGCAGGGCTGTTCTACTCCAATACATATGAGTTCATCATGAGTCAAAATTGACAGCAGGGTATCATATCATATAATTAATTAATATAATATAACATAACATAGCATAACATAACATAACACGGTGGGCAGTGAGTATGTTGTGGTTGTTATTAAGTGCTGTTGAGTCGCAGGCAACTCATAGCGACTCATAGGAGAGTCGTCGACACTTGGGTTGTCTTTCATCCTCTCTCCATGTTCATAGGGTTTCCAGAGGCAAGCTATTATGGAAGTGGATGCCACTCCTCTTCCAAGCTTCTTTTAATCGAGGAGCTCCACCGGCAGTGGGTATAGAAAGATGTAAAATGAAGAAGCTCACAGTATGCATAATAACAATTCCTATGACCTAATGGTGTGTGTTCATATATGTGTTTGTGTAAGTTCAAATAAAAGCCATGGACATCAAGTGGGAACCAACTCACAGCTGACCCTCCGCTGGGTTTCAGAGGCTGTAAATCACACAAAAGAAGGCTGCTTGTCTTTCTTCCAGTGAACAGTTTGTGGATTTGAACTGCCTGCCTTTAGGTTGGCAATTCAACTCTTTATCCAGTTAATCACAACTTGTTGTTACTTACTGTCGAGTCAGAACCAACCCATAGTAGGTTTTCAGAGGTACTAAATCGCATGAGAGAAGATTGCACATCTTTCTCCTGCAGAGCTGCTGGTAGATTCAAACCATGTATCTCGTAACCACTAAGCCACCAGAGCTCATCTAAGCACAAGGCATTATCAAATATTAAAGGCAAAAGTTGTCAAATAATCTATTTCCTTTTTGAGGTCTCAGTTTTGAACTAAATCACATGTTCTCTGGGAAACTGTGGAAAAGCTATATGATGTAAATTGTTTATGCTGCCTGTTGGCATCTATGGTCCCTAGAGAAAAAGATCAAACTCCAATCCACATGGGCCAATCCAAATGATAATTAAAAACACATCTTTAACAAATGCATGCCACTTTTGTAAAAATAAAAAAAGAAAACCCAACCCTAAGGAAAACTGTAATTTCTAATACCTTAAAGAGTGTTACATGCCAATCACAACAAACAATTTTTGTTCTGCTAAAATAGTTTACGAATGTTACATAAGTGGCTTTGGCCTAAAGAGCAGACTTCCTACAGTGGAAGGAACTCCTGCCATTCCCACAAATTTCAATGCTAATAAAACAGAAGCTTGGCTGAGGAGATGGGAGGCTGAGAAGTAAAATGATATGGAAAGTATTGAAAAGTAAGAACCAATTATAGAAATATGAAAGAAAAAAAAGTTACAAGTGGCGGAACAGGATGTAGGAATGAATAATTTAGAGAGAAAATACGAAGAATGAGCCATGCCAGGAGCTCAATAAATAAAAAGATATAATTTAAATAGAAAAGAAAAAAAAATCTTAGGAGTGTTTTAAGTCATGACCAAATTCACACGCAAAAAAAGTCTAGAAGTCAAAAACATCTACATCTATATTTTTCGAACCTAAAACTGGAAAGAAAAGCTTACTTTTTAAAGAAAACTGCCTCATTGAATTCTCTCTCTTATCTGAGAACCTTCTTTGTCAGTTTTAACAGCAGATTAATCACTTTCGCAACCTACGGAAAAAGTTTTCTGGAAAGCATAACAGCCTGTGAGTGTAAATGACAGTATTACTTTTCCTGCAGCTCAGCCGCCTACAAATTCTCTCTCATCCATGACTCAGCATGAGGTAAAAGGAGCTAATGAAAAGGGCCACATTTCCTTTTAAAAATTGTGAACTTTCCTCCAACGTGCTGAACTGCAAAAAAAAGAAAAAAGAAAGAAAGAAAGAACACCCAAGAACTTGCAAGAAAACCAAAGCCAAGCAGCTCTGTGAATGCTGTTTGTCAGGAGTTAGATGGGGAGAATTTCCCCTGCAAGTAATCTTAAAAACAGCTTTGTCATTTGTCCCCTACTCATGGCCTTAAATATAATCTGGGGTGGGGGGATTTTGGGTCTAAGCATTTCTTTACTACATTTAATTTGGTAGGATAACTTGAAGTGCAGAAATGCTACTTTGCTGAAAACAAGATTTCAAGTGGGATAGATAAAAATCATAGAATTCTGTGGTCTAGAGAAGGGACTTGTCCTGGGGATTTCCCTCCTTGTAAAACACCACTTCATTTGATTGTATAAGCAGCTCCCTAGAGCTACTTGGTAGCCAGTACAGAGACAGGAGAATTATAGTTTCTCTACTTCCTACAGAGGGGGAAAAAAAATCTGGCCCCTCTGTTGGTACATAGTCTAGTGAGATGCTGTCTTTTAAATATTCATCAGACACCTATGGAGTACCCCATCTTTCATAGATCCCATGTTAATCACAATGAGGATAGGAAACTTACTAAGAGATGGTTATAGTTAATGGTCAAAGGCTCTATGGAATTTATAACAGATAGATTGGAGGGGGCAACGCTCATTTGGGAGAAGAAAGGAAGTGTGGAAAGGAAAAAGATATAAGCATATATGGCAAGGACACTTACTCAATATTGTTCAAGGAAAATGCATACATATATGGGAACATCACAGTAACAATTAGTCTAGTAGCACAGACAATGTTCCACAGCATAATGACTTTAAGGATTTTAAAGAGATTCAGGGTGCTAGAATATGGAACAAGAGAGAGACAGCAGCAAGAGGAAAAGATGAAGGGAGGAAGGAAAGCGGTATTATACTCCCTTTCTCTGTACTATAAATCTAAAGGTGATTGGTTCAAATTCACTAGAGGGACCATGGAAGAAAAAAAAAGACAGTTTCCTCCTGTAGGATTTGCAACCTCAAAAGAAGGTGGTGGGAATATTCCAGGTGATGGAAGGAAAAAGACAATCTCTCCCATGCTATCAATGGCCTTGGAAAATGTACTGAAGGGTCAGCTCTGAGTTGGTTCTTATTTGAAAGTAATGAATTTGGAGACTTTTTTTTGCTTGTGAATACACACACACACACACTTACTGATCTGAGATTCCATCGTGATACTCAAATCCATTTGCTTTTTCACTGTTTTTTAAAGGATTTGTTATTCTTTTTTTTTAATTATTAAATTTTATTAGTTTTAATGAACATTTACAGGGATTTGGGGTTTTCATTCCTTCATTGCTGCACCATTCTCTCTACCCTCCTCCCCAATTTGTTGTTCTTCCCCCGCCATCCGAATGTCTGTTTTAATTGTCCAGTTGCCACAGTGCTTGTCAAAGTCAGTTCTGATTAATCTCCTTTGTCAGTGTGTCCTTTGCCATTCCCTATCACTCCTCCCTGAGAGAGACTTCACCCTGAGTCATAAGGAAAAGGGGATGGCGTATTCTCTTAGCTACTTCCTGCTGAAAAGGGACGCTGTGGGTTTCAGGGTGAAGAACTTCTCTCACTTCTCTAAAGGGCCCCTTTGGCAGTAGGAAACACATAGACTATTATGGAGATTGATTTTGGAATTTAGATGCACTGTTGTTAATTGTGCTTAGCCGTACGTGTTCATATCCTTGAAGATGTATCACGGGGGGTTGCAACCCAGAAGACACAAATTTAACTAACAAGTTATAAGTACATGAGTCAAAAATTATGGAAAACTAAAAGAAAAGATTCTTTCATTGTTTTACAAACCCTCCCCCAGGTCCCCTCCACCATGGAGCCATCGCTGTAGACTCCTGTGATGACAGAAATACCTAGTCACATATCTCTTTTAAACAGTTTTCTCCCTCCTCTGTTTCAGTGCAATATACATTATCGAACCCATCTTATTCAGTCTCTCCCCAACCCCGAGGTTAGTCCCATTCTACAACAGTGGCATCATGTAATATTTGTCCTTTTGTGACTGGGATATTTCACTTAGCATAATGTTCTCCAGAGTCAACCATTTTGAATAATATTGCATGAGTTCCTTGTTTTTCAATGCAGCATAGTATTCCATTGTGCGAATATACCACAGCTTCTCTAGCCATTCGTTTGTTGATGGGCACTTAGGTTGTTTCCAAATCCTTGCTATTGTGAACAAAGCTGCAATAAACATGGGTGTGCATATATCTGCTTGGATGTCAGCTATGGTCTCTTCAGGGTATATTCCCAGTAGTGGAATTGCTGGGTCTAATGGTATCTCTATTTGCAACTTTTTGAGAAAGCGCCATACTGCTTTCCACAGGGGTTGCACCATTTTACACTCCCACCAACAGTGAATCACGGTTCCAGTTTCTCCACAACCTCGCCAGCATTTGTTGCTTGCTGTTCTGTTAAATTTTGCTATTTTGACTGGGGTGAGATGATATCTCATAGTTGTTTTAATTTGCATCTCTCTTAGGGCTAGGGATTTTGAGCATTTCTTCATGTGCTTTTTCACTTTTGAGCCTATTTTCCTAATAAGCTTAGGAGATAACAGAGTTAGTGATGCAGTCTGATTTTCACTTTAGAAGCAGTTTGGTGAATAGATTAAGAGGAAAGGGTTATGAAGAAATGAGCTATCAGGTGAACAGTGGCAACTCAAGGAAGGGGATACGGACTGAAAAAGAATATAATAAATTTAAAGATAAGTTTATGAAATGTATGTATGAGACAAAACCAAAAAGGGGGGAAGGAAGAATCTAAAGGTTATAGTCCAAGTTTTTGCTTGGAGAGTAGGTTAGACAGCAGCCTGATTCAATAGGATGGTGGAAGAGTAGAATGACTTTTGAGGAAAATGCTGGTTATTTGGGGCACACTGAAGCTGAGCGTTCCATGTTCTGTTGCTTGCTGGAAGGTGCTGTTGAGTTGATTACAGATCATAACAGTCCTGTGAACTGACTGGAACCTTCCTCTCCCTGGGACCATCTTCACCATCTCTCACCATCCTCAAGCCCATCCTGTAATCACTATGTCAGTCCACCTCCTTGAGCCTCCTCCTCACTTTCACCGATGCTCTATTTCCAAGCAGGATGACATAAAGTATCTGAGATCGTACCCAAAGCATGTGTGGCACTTTGACCATCCATGCCTGGAAGAGTCTGCTTGGTTGCACTTTCTCCAAGATACATAATACATTCAAATGACACATACAGAGTTTTATACAATCAAATGGTGTATCATATGCTTCTGGCCAGGATGTATGGCATAAAGTATAGGAAAACAGGTTGGAATATTGCTATTAGTGTACTAGTAGATGAAGACACAAGAGGGGGAAATTCCAAACCAAACATTAGTGGAGGAGAAAATAAAAGAAAGGGAACTAATGAAAACCCTAAAGTGGAGATCTTCAGAAAGTCAATGAATGGTGAGCATTAACCTTGACAAATAGTCAAGAAGGCTCAAGTGCGCCAGGCTTAAACAGGGAGGGTGTTTTAAAGTTAAATTCTTGAAAAAGCCCACAGATTTTAGCATACAGGATCCAACAATGAGATGATTAACAGCAGGAAGAATGACCTAAAGCACTGAACCATGGAATCTAAGCTGCTTGGGGGGAAAAATTAAGACAGGAAGCAACTGATAGGAAGATAAAAGTCATGGTAAACCAAGAAGAAGGGGAAAAAAAATACAGTCGAGTTGTAGGTACCTGAGAATAAGAATAACAGAGAGAGAGAGAAGTGGAAGAAGGCAGAGTTATTTTCAAAGGGAGTTTTGATTTTTTTTTTAAATTTTTTTAATATTTATGATTAGTGAGGTAGACTACCAGCAAGCAAGGACAAGATTCAAGGTGTAAACATGGGAGTGGTAGCTGCAGCCAATAAGATCTAATAGGAAGTGAAGGTAAATCAGGGGAGTGAGAGAGGGCAGTAAGCTGGGCTCAGAAATCTGCAAACAAGATTGGAAATCTGGAAGGGAGGGACAGTGGACCATTTGCCATATGGTCACAGTGTCAGGACCATAACCACTTCATTAGCAACTAGCAATATGAAGACTATTTTAGCCAAATGCCCTCAGACTCTAAGAAGTATTTATTATTTTGTTCTCTACTAGTTTACTTACAAAATTTTACACAATGTTTTCAAGACCAAATTCTTTCCACTTCCTTCAATCCCTCACCCATCAAATTGTACAACCCCATGATTAATCCCCTTTCCCCCTGCACATTCACATCCCTCTGTTCCACCCTCTCCCATTTCTCTTGTATCCTTATACTCATTCTACAATAATGGTTTTATACAGTATTTATCCTTGTGGAACTGAGTGAGCTCACTCAGCATAATGCTCTCCAGCCACTCCCAAGTTAGGTAATAATTTACAAAGTTATTTCTCCTGAGTGCTGCATAGTATTCCATTGTGTGAATGTACCATAATATTCCATCCATTAGATTATGATTGGATATTTGGGTTGTTCTTATGTTCTTGCAATAGTGAATAATGCTGCTATGAACATTGGTGTACAAATCTCAGTTTGTGTCTCAGTTCTCATTTTCTCATTGTATATTCGAATTAGAAGAATAGCTGGGTCATATGAAATTTCTATGTTCAGCTTTTTGAGGAAGCACCAAATTGCCTTCCAGAATGGTTGTATCATTTTAGAATCCCACCAACAATGTGTAAGAGTTCTTTTCTCACCACATCCTCGTCATCATTTATTACTTGCTGCCCTGTTAAACTTTGCCACTGTGTCTGGAGTAAGATGGTACCTCAAAGTGGTTTTGATTTGCATCTCTCTTATTGCCAGTGATTTGGAGCATTTCTTCATGTATCTGCTATTCAAATATCTTCCTCTGTTAGAATTCTTTCCATGTCTTTTGCCTATTTTGTAAGTGGGCTATCAG
Organism: Elephantulus edwardii; assembly: GCF_000299155.1. NCBI lineage: Eukaryota > Metazoa > Chordata > Mammalia > Macroscelidea > Macroscelididae > Elephantulus > Elephantulus edwardii. Next base: position 5,554,156 of record NW_006399949.1, read on the forward strand.
TCTTTTTTCTGTGAAGGCCCAGGAGTAGTCTGTAAACTTTTGTTATATGACTCTTGTCTATTACCAGATGTTTTTTCCCAGTATGTAGGTTTTATTTTCACCTTGTTGGAAAGAGTTTTTGATGCACACATTGATTTAATCTTTAGAAGTTCCCATGCTCCAATTTTATCCTCTTCAGGTTGTGCATTTCTGGTTGTATTTGGCAGTTGCTTTATACCTTGAACTAGTGCTTCTAAGCTTTATCCCAATATGTCTCTTATGAATGTTATGGTTTTGGGCTTTACTTGCAGGTCTCTGGTCCACTTTGAGTTGATTTTTGTGGCTTAAATAGGAAGTGACTCAAAATGGAAACTACACTCAACTTTATTGTTTCTAACTTAGAACACAAAGAAAACTACATCTTGAAAATGTTTCTGGTCCCAGAGCAGATAGAAAGTACCTCCTGAGGTTCCAGCCTGCCTCAAGCAGGACATGTGACTGTGGATCTAGATTGTTCCCTGAATTTATCATCACTTTCAGTCACCATATTCAATGACAATGCCAGCTGGTACCATCACAGACCTTGTACTTTCTCGGCTATTCCTATTTGGGGTTTTTTGTTTGTTTGTTTTGTCTCCAAATGTTCTTCATTTCTATCCCATAGATGGTGGTTTGATATAATTTTATACTTGTTTTATAGAAAATTGCTAGCCTTCTGAGATGATAAGTTTTATGCGCCTCCTTTGACAGTTTGTAATCTTCAATTAAACAATGAAAAACCAGTCTAGGTGTTACTCCTTACTCTAAACATATTTTGTAAATGTGATATGCTTCCCAAATAAGTTGCCTTTAAGTAGCAGAGATACTCCTGGATAATATGTGTATGCCTGATGTATTCATCTGAAGGGCTTGAGGGGATAATTGTGTTTCTTTGAAGACTAATTTCCACCTACAGACAATGGTTTCAGTTAATGGCTCAGAGTTCCACTTGATTTTTCCTGATGGTTTGCCCTACAGATGTTATAATCTCATAATCTTACAAGACAATTTCTTATAATAAATCCCTTCTTATATATCCCTTATGGTTCTGCTCCTATGTCTGACCCTGAGTGAGTAACCTCATAGCGGTATCCTAAGTCAAACAACACAGTGAATCATCAATAAGTTATAGCTTTTCTCATCACTCACAGTGGCACTGGAGGACAAAGAACTGCCCAGAGTGTCCATCTTTATAGAAGCCAACTATCTTAACTTTTTCTAACACAGGGGTTCATAGGTTCAGTCCACTGGCCTTTTGTTAATAGGTTAATTTTTTAAACACTGTGCTACCACCAACTCAAAGGCAGTGAGGTGTTGCTTGTTTTTAATGTCATCATGAACATGAACATGAAGAACAGAAGTTCTTCATGGTACAAAGGCTAGGACATTTGGTTGCCAATTGTAAGCTTGGCAATTCCAGTCTGCTCAGAGAGACCTTGGAAGAAAGATTTAACAAATTAACTGTGAAAAATCAGTCTGTGAAAACTCTATGGTGCTTATTTGGGTTTCTTTGTTTGTTTTACTCTGATACTCATGGGTTCACCATGAGTTAGAATCACCTGAATGGTATGAAGTTGGAGATGTCATTACGAGGTTAATGTGGAGATCATCTCTGTTACACAATGATTTCTACCCTAACCAACAATTATAAGATCTGCTTTGAAGAAACAGGCCTTTCTAGTATAAATTGTGAACATTACGAATATATCTCCCTAAGGGTCTTTACATAAGAAGGGGAATTCCTAAATTCCTTGGAAGGCTTCATTTATCCCACTAAGAGGGAGGAAGCAATTACACAACACAGGAAGCTACCAAAAACCACATAATATTCCACATAAATACAAAATGATATTCATTAAAATTAGGAAAGGGAAGACAAAAGGTAGTCCTAAATATCGAGAATGCATGACTGAAGAGACAGAGATGCTATAAAGGATATATGCATGCTGTTTTGATCACATCTGTACATAATTTTAATTAAATGCTAAATACTTTGAGTTGTACTAATAAGGAAAAAGAATCTATTGAGAAAAAAGTCAGTAGAATTATTTTCCAATACATTTTGATAAAACTACTAATTGTTGTTGTTGTTGTTAAGTGCTGTCGAATCGCAAGCTGTCGAAATCGCGAGCGACTCATAGCGACCCTATGAAGGAGAGTCCTCAACGCTTGTGTGTCTCTCATCCTCTCTCTAGGTTCACAGGGTTTCCGGAGGCAAGCTATTACGGAAGTGGATGTCACTCCTTCTTACAAGCTAAAACTATTACTAGTAGTAGTAATGTAGTAGTAGTAACATAGTATATGCAACTTTGGGTTTAAAATTGAGCTCTTAACTCATTTGGGACTTCAAAAATATAGTTAGAACCATAATTATTAAGAATAAAGTCACATTGTTGTTGTGTAGCTTTAAGTCAGAAAAAACTAACAACTGACCCTCTAGCAGGTTTTCAGAGGCAATAAATTGCACAGGAGACTGCCCATCTCTCTCCTATGAAACACAGTGAATGTGAAATGTACACCTCTGTTTTCTGATCACTATGCCACCATGGCTCCCTAAATACTAATATTAAATTTTAACTAATTAGATATGGTTTACCTGTAATATAATTTTTGTTATATTTATTTCATTTTCATTAAGTTTTGTGAAAACAGAGATATCCTGATGATATCGTGTCTGTGCTAGAATCAGTTGAAGCATACAGTGAAAGATGGAGGGCATGCTTACTTTATATATTATAACTAAAGCTCCAAAAATATTAGTGGTTTTCTCAGTGGGATGCAGTTTGGGTAAAACTAGGTCCAGAACACAGGTTTCTGAACTCTTTTTCTGGAGTTGTTTTCCCTACATCCTATTGGGCATTACACACACACACACACACACACACACACACACACACACTTTAATATCCCATATTTTCCTCACCCTTACGTTAGCACAATCCCATGGGATGCTCTTGGCAGGATTCACAGCTTGCTTTGGCAACTCCAACCACATTCCTGTAATCCATTTGCAACTGCTGGTCAGTGGAGCCTACTTCATTCCCCTTTTGGTATTACTCAATCAGTAAAGGTTAAGAGTATATAAATTATCATGAGTTTATTTTAATGCTCCAACACTTTTCTTCCCCCTCCCTAAATGATCAATGACTACCAGCCACAGGAAATACATTCTACCGAATGTTATTCTGAAACCAAAGCTTCATCTGGATGGAACTAAGAGTCCTGCTTCCAAGATTGGCTAAAATTAACATTTTGTATTATGGAAGATGATCAGGGTAGAGAAAGGGTTTCCAACATTTCCTGAAAGTCTTCTCAAGATCAAACGTTGAGAACTCTATCAGTTATTCTGCATACAATAGTTAACACATACTTCGGGTCACATTGTGACTTAGTGTACCGAGGGGCTACAGGGCCAGATAGAACACTCACAATCATAGGACACAGTCTCATGTCATTCATTATGGAACAGACTCATAGCTGGTTCATCATGGAATGCACTCATAACTGATCCTCCAAAAGGTTTTCAGAGACTGTAAATTACATGAAGGAGACTGTCCAACTTTCCCCCAAGAGCAGCTTGTAGATTCAAACCACTTGTCTTTGGGGGTGACAGCATTACCCTTTATCCATCAGGCCATGAGAGCAAGTAATCAATACAATTTCCTTATTTGTACATGTCACCTTGGGTGAAAAAAACGGAACAATGTGTAAGGAGACAAATGGTTACTGTTAGTCTCCTTAAAATGAGTCATAAAATTTTGTCTTGAAAATATCAACAGACACACACAAAAGCAACCCCATTTATTCTGGGTTAAATTAAACTTTTACTAGCAAAAATAAACAGCATGCATGAAATAATGAGGAAAACATCACAAAAAGAGGGAGGTGGGGGAGATAGTAAAAGAAGTCCCAGAGTAAAGGAAAGAAATTCATACCTGGAACTCACATCGAGAACTAGAATAGGAGTTAAAAGCAACTCAAGCTTACAAGTTTTAGTTGTATGTAATGAATCAAGATTGTTTGCTTCAAAGCCAATCAATCAAGATCTTAGAAATAAAGCAATTAAAAAATAATTGGTGTATCAGAGTTAGTGAGACTGTCTCAGGATAGGGAAGGGTTCAGAGCTGCTGTACATAGGGTTACTATACATCGCAGGCAACTCAACAGCAAGTAACAACAACATACTACGACAGGTTTGGAAGCAGGAGTGGTATCCACTTCCTAAATAACATGCCTCTGGAAACTCTTTGAGCTTTGCGAAATGTCAATGGTTATAGAGGGGTTTCAAGACTTTTGTTCATAGGATCGCTATGAGTTGTGCTCAGCTCAAAGGCAATCAACAACAATAGAAAAGGCAGATGGAAAAAGACAGACAAGAAAATGTAATAAAAATGAGCTGAAAATAGTAATGATCACTGGATCCGGAAGAGGTTTACTTTAACTACTAGACTTACATGTAAGTGTTTTGAACTTTCTCTTTCTTTCTTCAGGATGATAAAGAAGGGAGGATGGTTACTCTATTGATTAAGATTGAAATATGTGTTAAAAATCACAGCCATCTCTTTAAAATAAGTTCAAGCATCCCAATTATATAGGTGCAAAGTCAAGTCATCTTAAATTTCACCTTAGTTTTTTTAATGTATTGAATTTAAAATCTAGGTTCTTTCAGTGTGTGTGTTGTGAAAGGTTCTAAGTGTAAATTTGGTGTGGTGGGTTGCTGGAGGAGATTGTTGCTGTTTTGGGTGTTGTTTTTTTTAAAGAATGAGAAGAAAGGAGAGAGAGAGAGGTGGAGAATGGGAAGGGCTAGGGAAAGACGGAAGGCCAGAGAATTAAGAGAGACAGGTGTTTCCTCCCCCCCCCCCTTTTAAATATGCTGTGTATCGGATGTTTGCTGCCAAAGAACATCTTATTTTGCTACGTTACTATTTACTGTATATCCAAAATTTGTATACAGATTGACTGACCGGCTGAAACACATTTATATATGTCTATTGTGGACTGCCAAAAGAACAAACAGGTCTGTCCTGAAGATGGTGAAAATCAAGTTACTCTCTGGAAGCAAGGATTTTGAATCTCCATCTCATGTACTTTGGATATGTTTCCAGGAGGGATCAGTCCATGGAGAAGGACCTCATGCTCTGAAGGGTGGCGAGACAGTGCAGGAGAGGAAGACCATGGATGAGATGGATTGACACAGTGACAGGGGTAATAGGGCCAGGCGTGTCGGAGACAGAGATTGACTCAAGAAAAGACAGAGTTCAGAGCTATTGTGCATACAGTCACACACTCCACTCCAAGTCAAATAACAACAGAAACAAATATATTTACATTATAATATACAGGAAGTCCCCAGGTTATAAAATTCCTATGCACGTACATTTTTCTCTTCCCTTTCAAAGTTAAGTACTTATTCATCATTTTGAATACCTGAACAAATCCCTACCCTCACCAAATTCTTCGTCACAATTACTTTTGCTTATTGTAGGGTAGCTTTTAATCCACTGAAAAGGTTTTTTGCCTTTTAATGAAAGCTGTCCTTCTGACTGTACTCATACAGGCCCCGTAGGATACGATACAATTGTCCCATAGGGTGTCTCAGGTTGTAACTCTTTACAGGAAGAGACTGATTCATTCCTTTCCTGCAAAATGGCTGGTGGATTCAAACCACTGATCAGCCGAAAGCCTAATACTTAGCATACATTCTCACTAGGGCATCTTTTTCTTGCTGTGAAGTAAAGTTAAATAACAACTATATGTCCCTATGTCTACTTAGCTACAACTTGTACTTAAAGATCTAAAGTCACAGAGGCAGAGTTGGGAAAGGATCTCTTTATAGAGAGGGACTTTAGTGGCTTAGTGGTAAGGAATTAAGCTGCCAGCACAAAGGTATCCAATTCAAATCTATCAGTTGATTTGCAGGAGGAAAAAAAGCTAATAATAATTCCAGTGATATTTACTGTCTGAAAACTCACTGTAGGGTCAGCTATGAATCAGTGCCAACTTGACAATATACAACAAAAACAACATCTGTGCTGTTGTCGTCATGTGCTGTTGAGTTGCTTGCAACTCATAGCAATCCAATGTACAATATCTCTGAACCAATATCCTGAGCCAATCTCACTGTCTCAGACACATCTATCCCCATTACTCCAGTTACTTACTATATCAATTCATCTCATATAGGGTCTTCCTCTCCTGTGCTGTCCCTCTACCCTTCCAAACATGATGTCCTTCTCCAAGGACTGGTCCCTCCTAGCCACATGCCCAAAGTATGTGAGATGGAGCTTCAAAATCCTCGCTTCCAAGGAGCAGCCTGGTTTACCCTCTCTAGGACATATCTGTTTGTTTTCTCGGCAGTCCAAGAAATATGCTTCTCCGGCACCAAAACAGAAAGGCATTGACTATTCTTCTGTCCTCCTTATTCACTGTCCATCTCTCTTATGCACAGCAAGTAATTGCAAAACTTACAGCTTGGATCAAACACACCTTATTCTCTAGACTGGCATCATTGCTGGAGAGGCCCGAGAGAACAGGTCTTCCCAATGCAATTCTGCTAGCAAGAGAGTGCTGCTTGTAGAGCTCAGCAAGTTGAAGCTGCTAACAATCTCAATCTCTTCTCTGTCTATCCTGAATCTGCCAATTGGCCCAGTGGTGAGAATCTTTGTTTTCTTGATGTTGAGCTTCAATCTGTATTGCAGACTATAGTCCTTGACCTTCTGTAGCAAATACTTCAGGTCCTTCTCAGTTTCAGTAAGCAAGATTGTGTCATCTGCATAGTGCAGGTTGTTGTTGAGTGTTCTCCAATCCTGATATCACCTTCCTCCGCATAAAGTTCAGCCTCTTGAATGACCTGTTCTGCATACGGATTGAAATGGATGAAGATAAGACACATCCTTGATGTATGCCTTTTCTGATTTTGTATCAGGCAGCTGTATATAACGTATGTTGTAGGTGAATGTGCAGTGGGTTTTTAGAGGCAGTAAACTACACAGGAGGGTATTGTCCATCATTCTTAAGTGAAGCAGCTGATGACCTTCCAGCAGGTTTTCAGAGGCAGTTAGCTGCACAAGACGAGATAGCCCATCTTTCTCCCATGGAGCAGCTAGTGGATTCAAACCACATGCCTTCGGGATTGCAATGAGTAAATTGGGCAATCTCCTCCTGGAAAAATTTACCACACCTTGGAAATCTGATGAAGTGTTGATATGAGATGTAACTGACTTCATGGCAATGAATACAAACCCTGGTTTCAGAGATATTGTTGACTGCCTTCGAGTTGACAAAAGGCTTTAAGGCCCTCTACAAATATTGACATTTATCAAAGTCCATAGAGTATCCAGAGGCATGTTATTTAGGAAATGGATGCCACTCCTGTTTCCAAACCTGTCATATTATGTTATTGTTTTTATGTCATTGAGTCACTTGCAATGAATAGCGACCCTATGTATAGCAGCTCAGAACCCTTCCCTGTCCTGAGCCCTCACTAACTCTGACACACCAACCCCCATCACCCCAGTCACTGTATCAGTCCATCTCATCCTGGGTCTTCCTCTTCTGCTTTGTCCTCCCACCCTTCCAAGCATGATGGCCTTCTCTAAGGACCAATCATTCCTGGCCATGTGCCCAAGGTTGTTGAGTCTTCCTCTAATTTTGATGGCACGCTCCTCCTCATAAACCCTGCTTCCCTAATGATCTGTTCCGCATACTGATTGAAAGGTACTGGGATAGGTTGGATTCCTGACACAATCCTTTCCTGATTTTGAACCATGAAGTTTTTTCCTTGCTCTGTTCTGAAGACTACTTCTGGGTCCAAATATAGGTTTCATACAAGCATGATCAAGTGCTTGGGAGATTCCCATTTTCCTCAAGGTTAGCAACAAAATTATGGTGACTGAGATAGTCTTTGAAATGTCACTCCATAAAGACATAATAATACGCAGGTACATTCTAGACCAATATTATTCTAGAATATATATATATATATAAACAATTTTTCAATACAAAAGTAATTTTGATGACAGAAATTCAAGAATTCCAATTTACCAGTCTGAATCCTTCTTTTTTTCTCTTTACTGAGTGTAAGTTTCCAAATAATTGGTTAATTTATTTAATCACTCATATTGCTTTAGAACTTTAATTACCATTAATTAAAGTATTCCAGTTTCTTATCATTATAAAGGTAGGTGAAATACAAGTCCTGTCTTCTGAAACAAAGAACACCAACTTTAAGACATTAAGGTAAAGAAGAGTGTTAGGTGGCATTTAAGCACTCTGGACTTAAAATTCATTATTACCAAACAGCCATCGCATATAGCTTTACTTCCTCAATAACATGGAACTATTAATAGTACTGAGGAAAGTGAGAATGGGGAGAAGTTGATGTATCTGGCACCATACCTGATATGAAGAAGGAACTCAACTTTCTTCCAGTTTACATTAAACTACCTAGAACCACCCACTAGCATAAAGCCTATCATCTCCTTCAAGCTGGTTACCACTGTATTAAGCATTAACTATTAAGCTGTTAAATTTTGGGTATTTAAAGGAATGCACCTTTTGGCTTGAACTAAGAGCAAACTATTTGTTGTTGTTCTTCTTAAATTTTATTTTATACTGGTTTACCTACAAAGTTCATATACATTGTTTTTCACACCAGACAACTGTTGACTTATAACTAGCTTGAAAAGACTCAAAGAATTGATTTCTCAAAGAGTTGATTTTTCCTGAATCAAGTCTGGATATAAGCCAATGGCTTGAAGAGAAATAAAAACCAGAGAAATGGATAACAATGAACCCCAGTAGTTCAGGGTAGTGGCCTAAGTGAGCTGATCTGTGAGGTTAAACCTACTCAGAAGATAGGTACTATCTAGCAATATCTTTCCATGTCCTTCTATGCATCTCCAGCCAATGAATTGCTATGTTGTTTGTTGGGTTTTTTTCCTTTTTTTTTTTTTAAAAAGAGACAATCACAGTGTATATCCAAAATTCAAATACTTTAAGAGGAATTTTTTGGTTAGTTTGGTGAAGAAAAAGAGATTAATTCCTAAAGGTGCTAAAGAGGCAAGAGCATCTGCTTAGAGCCATTTCTCAGCATCCTTCAATCAAGAGTTTCACATCATCAGTGATGCTAATTTCACAAAACCTGAGCGGTGGTGCTATAATTGGATTGCCATTCTAGTTAGTAGGTTTCCAGGGTAACGGTGTTCTTGCCACAGGAAAAAAAAAAATCTACCTAATACAAATATTAAGGGTTTAGAACAGTCAGCATTAAGCAGGAGGTCATGATTTCCGGCTGAACTACCAAAAGCAAGCTAGTTTAAGTGGTCTGGATTAAAAATTCCTGCTCTTCCAGTTTCTCATTGTATAAGATCAGAAAAACCACTGGAGTTCTCGGGGCCTCATTTTCCTTGGTTTAAGTTACCAGTTTGGGGAAAATCACACTGAGATATTCTGGAAAAATCCTGAAATGGCTTATAAAACTATTGTGTCTCATGGTTGTACTCATGTTATTACTGTCACTATGGTCTTGGTTTCTGGGAAGATGCTGTCATGTCACAGGCAACGATTTGGCTACTCTTTAATTGAGGAGGGACACAGCTTCTCAGGTTGCAAATTAAGGATCAGGAAACAGTCCTTGCTCAGGGTGTAATGGCTAACTGGAATGCTTCAGAGCCGTAAATACAGCAGGCCCGTTGAGCACGCTTCCCTTGAGGAGAAAAGACTCATCTATGATGCAAGTTATGAAGGGAAAATGAGGTTTTTGGTTTTGTTTTTTCTTCTGAATACAGAAAAAAGATGAGAAAATAAATCAAAGAAGAAGAAAAAAAAAGATTTAAGAAATAATTTCAAAAGTACAAAATTCCTTCCATGGTTTCTTATTGCTTAGAAAAGGTATTCAAAGATAAATATTAAGAATGCCATTTAATTCTAAAATACAACAAGTTGGGGTCATCCCTGGATCTATTAGCCTCTTTCAAGGGGAATTCTTGGAGCATAGGGGAAATGTTGGTGGTGTTCTTAGGCGTCATAGAGGGGGAAGGAACTCATCATTCCTGACACTCTAGCAAGTTTTCAGACTCTGCACGAAAGGAGATTGCCCATCTTTCTCCCCCTGGAGCAGCCAGTGAATTCAAACCATCTGCTTTTGGGTTGGCAGTGCAACTCCTTACCCACTAAACCACCAGAGAGCTCTAAAGGAGAGTTCACTGTCTAAACATAGTTAATCACAAGGAAGGAGATTGCCCAACCTTCTCTCTCAGAGCAGCTGGTGGCCTTGAACTGTGTTCCTTAGGGATTGCAGTACAGCTTCTTGCCACTAGGTCACGAGAGCTCCCTGAAGGCAAACTACAACTGCTAATATACACCTGTGCACATATTCACAGTACAATTTTCAGGCAATAAACAGCACAGTAGTGAGAGGGAGAAAGTTTGACAGCAAGAACATGTACTCACAGAAAAACTTTCTGTTGTCCTAAGATTAAATGCTGAGGCAGGAAGAGATACTATTCTTGAATCAAGTGAGAAAAGATGGTAAAGTGCGATATTAAAATGCAGCACTCTGGAATAAGTTTGCCTCTCTAAAAACTGTTATGTTCTGTATGTGATTTAAATTAATGCCTATATTTGTTGGAGATAAAATTAAAATGGAGATAAACGGTGCCAGCATATAGTGTGTTTGCTGGAGCAATAAATAAGGCAGCGAAAGGTACTTTACATTTCAGTCACATCTACCCATACGGGGAGCTCAAAGCACTTGAGGAACATTTGTTAATTAAATGCTATTATGGGTTTGCGAGGCACGCAGGCAGTCATTACAGGTGTCTTTCAAAAGGAATAAGGGTGACTTAGTGACCTGGGACGTCTGGACGATGTTCAAGTGCAAGCCCAGGGTGCCAAAGGCACGCTTTCTAGTTTAGCCTAAAGGTAGGACCTCAAACAAAGTTTTCTTGATGAGGTCCCATAGACAACCTTAGGGGGCCGAGCTTAATTAGCTGCCTCAGTGGCCAGCAACATTATAATATTAGCTAGAGAGAAAGACAATGGTTTTCATATATATATTAATGTCAACATATCCTCATTTCCCCTCCTTACATTCAATGAACATATCACTAATCTTGTCACATCATTTATTTTCTGTTTGGAAACATATCTAAAATATTATTAGTAATGTCCATTCTTCAAATGTGTGCCCCTCAGCTCTGTCATCTATCTTTTCAGCTCTAATCTCCAGAAGTAGAAGGCTTACAGCTAGTCACTGCTTTCTGATTTGTCAGTCTTGTGCCCTGTATTCCCAAACTCAAGGATCATTGCATGAGTTCAAATCTGTGTTGGGCAGTCAGTCAGAATTAGTTTGGGAAAGGAATCGGGGAAGATTGGCCATGTGTGGATACGATACCTACACATTGATTTGGTAATTTCTGCCTATGCTGGGTTCACTTTCCTCTTCTGCCTTGGAGGATATATAACTAGGGCATCCTTAGAGGCAAGGAAGGTGAAACTTTATCTCATAACCTTTGAGCACGATGTCAGGAGAGGTCAGTCCTTGGAAAGAGACATCAGGCTGAGAAGGTGGACGTTCAGGGAAAAGAGAGGAAGACTCCACATGATGGAGTCATGCAGTGACTGTAATGACAGGCTAGAGCCCATCAGAGATGCTGAAGGACAGAGTGAAGTTCTGACAGCAGGTTCAAAGAGCTCCTACTCAATGGCACCTAGCAACAAACAAACTCCTTTTTCTATTGCATATGTTCAAGCATTTCCAAGATAGAACATTTAAATAAGGTAAAGCCCTTAGCATTGAAACCCTGACAGTTCCATTGTTCTGAGCTAACTCCTTGCCCTGGGTGGAGCTACCAGACAAGTGTGCCTTCCAGAAGAAAGCCACTGGCTTCTGGATGAGGCTGGAAAGTAAACACATTAGAGTTACTTTATCTGCAAGTCATTTTTTCTGAGTCTTAGGGATCACCTGGGGGGTCCCTGAATCATTATTGTTAGGTGCTGTTGGGTCACCTGAGACACATAGTGACCCTAGGTACTGCAGCTGTGAAGCCCGCACTGTCCAGAGCCAGTTTCTGACACACCAACCACCAGTTATTACATCAACCTATCTCATCTGGGGTCTTCATCTCCTTCACCATTTCTCCACCCTTCCAAGCATGATGTCCTTCTCCCTGAGTTGGTCCCTACTGGCCACATGCCTAAAGTATGTGAGACAGAGTCTCAAAATCCTAGCCTCCTGCGTTATGCAGATGACACAACCTTGCTCGCTGAAACTGAGGAGGACCTCATACACTTACTGCAGAGGGTCAAGGACTGCAGCCTTCAGTATGGAATGAGACTCAATGCCAAGAAGACAAAGATTCTCACCACTGGACCAACTGGCAGCATCAGGACGGATGGCGAAGAGATTGAGATTGTCCACAGCTTCAGTTTGCTTGGCTCCACAGTCAACACTCAGGAAATCAAAAAACGTATTGTGATGGGAAGTCTGCTTTAGAGACCTCTCTAAAGTATTCAAGAGCAACGGTGTCTCTTTGGAGACGAAGGTGCATGCCTGATACAAGCCATGGTCTTTGCAATCACTTATTATGCATCAGAGAGCTGGACAATAACTAGGGAGGACAGAAGGAGAATTGACGCCTTTGAGCTGGGGGGCTGGAGAAGAGTATTGAATGGACCATGGACTGCCAAGAAAACAAACAGATTCATCCAAGAGAGGGTTAAACCAGGCTGCTCCTTGGAGGCAATGATTCTGGGGCTTTGTCTGACATACTTTGGACATGTTGTAAGGAGAGACAGGTCTTTGGAGAGGGACATCATGCTGGGTAGAGTAGAGGGACAGCGCAGGAGGGGAAGACCCTCTATGAGGTGGATCGATTCAGTGACTGGGGTAATCGGGATGGGTGTGTCAGAGGCAATGCGATTGGCACAGGATAGAGCAGGGTTTAGGGCTGTTGTACATAGGGTCGCTATGAGTCGCAAATGACTTGATGGCACATAACAACAAGGAGAAACTTGGTTTCACCCTGTCCAAGAGATCTATTTGTTCCTTGGTGGTCCATGGTATGTTTAAGACACTTCTCCAGTACCATAACTCAAAGTTATCGATTCTTCTTCTGTCATCCTTAGTCATTGTCCAAATTTTTTATGCATACCAAGTAATTGCAAAGACCATGGACGAGAGCAGGCATGCCTTAGTCTCTAGACTGACATAGTTGCTTTTCAGTACTCTGGAGAGGTCCCTGAGTTCTTGACTGGTGGCACCAAGAGTGTTTATTGTGCAGCCGAGAAAGCTGTAATTGTTAACAACCTCAATTTCTTCTCCACCTAACATGGTGCTGACAGTTGGCCCAGAGGTGAGAATCTTTGTCTTCTGATACTGAGCTTCAATACATATCGAAGACTAAAATCTTTGACCTTCTCCAGTAAGCACTACAGGTCCTCCTCAGTTTCAGCAAGCAAGGTTGTGTCATCTGCATATCGTACGTTGTTGATGAGTCTTCCTCCAATCCTTATGTACAAATAGTTAACTCATTCAACTGATAACTGAAATGTGGGATGTTCACATCTATCCAGTGATGCCTTCCAAGAAAGGTCTGGTGATACATTTCTAAAACAGCAGTCATGTAAAGGCTTAGAGAGTATAGCTGTACTCTGAAATACCTCAAGTTGCTATGAATCAGAATCAGTTTGATGTTGCCTGGCTTGATGGGTTTTGTATGTTTGTCTACTTGGTTTTGAGAGATGAATAATTTTCAGCTAAACATGTATGCTCCTTACAGAGTTTAAAACAAACAAAAAATTAGTAGAACCTAGTGGTAACAAGCTGGGCTGCAATGCTATATACTCGTATGTGATTTATTGCTTTGGAAAACCTTCTGGAAGGTGAGCTATGAGTCGATTCCAACTCAGTGGTACTCAACAATATCCAATATTTTTTAAGACATCCTAGTTTTGCGTCTTTGTTAATTTTTTAATTTTATTTTATTATTATTTTGTGTGTATACGATCAAATTGGATCTGACTGGTACCGGAGGAGATTGTCCCTCCTTCTCCAGAAGAGCATCTGGTGGATTTGAACCATGCACCTGTGGTATTGCAGTGCAGCTTCTTACCACTAGGCCACCGGGGCTCCCTTCTAGTTTTGCTTCTTTAGGGTAAGATAGGGTACTTCCTTGGATCTTGTTATCTGATATCATAATGGAGACCATGATAGCACCTATTCAACAAGGACTAGAGGGTTTTATAAATATACTTAAAGGAGTTTTAACTATACAGAAGGACCGAAAAGCTACTAATTATAAAAGCACTATTATTATAGGGTCGCTATGAGTTGCAAACGACTCGACGGCACATAACAACAACAACAACAATATAAAAAAACAAACTAAAGAAGGTTTCAAGCAGTATCATTTTTGGTTGGTTACAAAGGATCAAGAGAGGAGGGGGGAAAAAAGAGAGGAGGGGAAAAAATAATAAATAAAAAAATAGAGACCTACTAAAATGGGTAAAGTCAAAAGCAGTATAGAATAAGTGGATATTCAGACACTATTAAACCTATAAATCATGTTATAAACAAAATGTATATGAATGATCGAATGAAATCTCAACATACTTTATAAACTTTCATTCAAATCACAACAAAAATAAGTTTTTAAAAGTCATCATCATTATTGAAAATTAATAATAGTCATTAAAGTTGTTCTTCAAATAGTTCTGGCTCTCATCTTTCTGGAACCCTTACAGCTAAGTGGAACAACATGAATAGTTTTGTTTAATGGGTTTTGAATATATGTGCCTCATATTACTTCCACTTCAAAGCATGTAACTTCCTAGTCAATATCTACAGAGCTCTTTTTCTCTGAGATGGAGACCAACAATGTTTCAAATGGCTTGTTCTCAACAACTCCCAAATATCTCCTTTTCCCCTTTCCACACACAATGACCACATAGCACAGCCAAAAGGCCAAGACTTTTTTTAGTATCAAAATTTAGAGAGTATTTGTTATCACAGCATTACCTGGTCTAACCTGATTTATCTAACTTTGGATTCCAAAGTTATACACATAATTATACAACCATTGAACACATAATTAAGGGCAGAAATGCAGTGTATGTATTTAGCACACATAAATCTCAACATAATTGAGTGTGATACTCTCTGGGAAAAAGGAAAAAAAACAACAAACCAAACAAATGAAAAGATCTGCCCTGGATGTGCTCAGCAAGTTGTGCCAAGAAATCTGGAGGACAACCACCCAGCCAACTGACTGGAAGAGATCCATATTCATTCCCATTCCAAAGAAATGTGACCTGAAAGAGTGTGGAAATTATCTAACAATATCATTAATATCACATGCAAGTAAGATTCTACTGAACATTAGCCAAAAAGAGCTGGAGCCACACATCAACAAAGAACTGCCAGATGTGCAGGTTGGGTTTAGAAGAAGCTAAAATACTAGGGATATACTAGGTAATGTTAAATGGATCTCGGCTGAAATCAGGGAGTACCATTGCAATGTCTATCTGTGTTTCATTGACTATGCAAAGGCATTTAACTGTGTGGATTCACAACAAACTGTGGCTAATTCTGAGAAGAAAGGGAATCCCAGAACACTTGACCATGCTTATGCTAAATCTATACTTGGACCAGGAGGCAGATGTTAGAAGAGAGCCAGGAAATACTGCGTGGTTCAAAAGCAGGGAAGTTGTACACAAATGATGTGTCCTCTCTCTCTCCATACCTTTTCCATTTATATGCAGAACATATCATCCAGGAGGCTGTATGAGTCGGAATGTGGCATCAGGATTGGAGGAAGACTGATCAGCAATCTGTGATATGCAGATGATACGACCCTGCTTGTTGAAACTGAGGAGGAAATGAAGCGCTTGCTGCTTAAGATCAAAGACTGCAGCCTTAAATACGGATTGAAGCACAACATCAAGAAAAGAAAAGTTCTCACCACTGGTCTGATTGGTTGCATCATGATAGATAGTGAAGAGATTGTTAACAGCTTTAGTTTGCTTGACTCCACAATCAACACTCTTGGTACCAGCAGCCAGAAAATCAGAAGCCGACTTGCATAGGTTAAGTGTGTGGTCAGGGACCTCTCCAGAATACTGAAGAAAAATTATGTCAGTCTGGAGAGTAAGGTGCACCTGATCCAGGCCATAGTCTTTGCAATTACTTGCTATGCATCAGAAAGCTGGGCAATGACTAGAGATGATAGAAAGAGAATTGGGAATAGACTATAGAATATACCAGGGATGGCTAGGAGAACAAATAGATTCGTCCTGGAGGGGAAACCAGGCTGCTTGTTGGAGGATTCTAAAGCTTCATCTGACATACTTTGGACGTGTTGCAATAAGGGACCGGTCCTTGGAGAGGGATATCATGTTCGGAAGGATGGAGGGACAGTGCAAGAGAGAAGACCATCATGAGATGGATTGATTTAGTCACTGTGGTCACGGGGGGTAGGAGTGTCATAAACAATACGGTTTACTCAGGATAGAGCAGGGCTTACGGCTGTTGTATATAGGGTTGCTATGAGTTGTAAGCAACTCGATGGAACATAACAAGATATTGATAGAATCACAAATGAAGCTATCCTTGTTTTTATATGGCAAATCTAAGGAACTCTTTCAATGCATTCTTCTTCATGTCAAAGACTTACCATTAAGTAACTTAATTTTGATAAGGAAACTACAAACATTTAGCCTCCACCCAAACTTTAATTAGAATTTCTGATGTTTACTGAAGATGAACCAATTATAAAATTAACTACAACATATATGTATGTATACACACAGAGAGAGTTACAGATTTTAAATCTTATGTAATTCCAGTGTGTATTAAAAAAGCAAACACCTAAATAAAAAAATCAAAACATTGTTAACATTTTTTCACATCTAGAATTCAGCCCTTTGTGTCATTTTCCAACTGAAAATCCTAGATTATATATTTCCCCACACTTAAAACTGTCATCTGCAAAATCAGGGGCCTTAACTACAGACGGTTCTACCACTGTCTCCAGGACATTCTTCCAAGCCACTACATTCATATTCAGCAAATTTTTACGTACCTAAGAATACCAAAAAAAATTAAAAGTGTGAGGAAGTATGGCTGTCAGAATTGATGAAATGGGAACATGATGGAGAAACAGTTCTGAGCAACATACCTTTTTACATATATTATTAGCTTACTCTTCACAACTGTTGTGAGGTGGGTATACAAGTATTAGAACTATTTTGAAGTGAAGAAGAAAAGTAAGAAGAAGTTAGGCTGCTAGTCCAAGATCATGGACCTTGTAGGTTTATCATTCAAGGCAAACTGGTCTTTAGAGTAATCATTCTAAGTAATTATGCAGTGCAGTTTCTCAAAACCAAACAAACAAGGAAACAATGCCACCGAGTCAAACTGACTCACTATGACCCTCCAAGGGATATTTGAGGCTGCAGAATTTCACAGGAGGAGACTGTCCATCATTCAAGGAATACTCTCATAAAGTTTACTCATTGGGCTGTTTTTATTTTGTCCCAACAAAATCAAAGAGAGAATGTCCCGTGTATACTTGCCAATTCTTTTTTGAAATGAATACACAAGGTTTTGAAGTTCTTTATAATTATCCTAGAAACAATTACTAGTAAGATTTTGCATATAGTTGTCTTTTGAAAATAGTAAGATGTAAGCTTAATGAATATAGATATAAATGTTTATATCCATATGCAGTAGATTTTAAAATGTACTTTTATTAAATCTAGTTTCCTATTGTTGTGCATGATTCTTCCATGGACATTATCTTTTGAAAGGCAAGGAAATCACCACTATTACATATTTCAAGGCCAATGTGTGCTTGATCCTCACGGAGCATGAAATTAAACTTAATCTGTGCCCAGAGGGGAAAATCTTACTGAACAAAGTATAACAATTGATTTCCTTTCAGCAGTTCTTTATCTCGCCTTCTTTTTTTTTTTAAGGACAGTTCACAAAACCGAACAATTACTTAAGAGGCACAATATGACACTTGAAGCATAGCTCTTTATACACTTATCAAATGAGTATAATAATCTGAAGCATAGCTCTTTATATACTTATCAAATGAGCATAATAATCTGCAGTGATTCTCCCTCCTGATTATATACAGTAGCTATTTCATTCTCTAAATAATATCTCTCACTTTTTTTAGAAGTTAGTTAAATTGCTCAGGAGGAGAATATTAGGCTCAGTTTCTTTGAAGGATAATGTAGTGGGAGTGACTATATAATTATCTCTACCGGGCTCTCACCCACCATACAATGCAGTCTACTCTATCTATTGCTTTCCTATTGAGAACTCTGGTTAATCCTACTAACTAGCACACAGGGAAAGGAGGCAGGCACGTTTTATTTTTAACTAGCGACTAAGAGAATAAGAAAAAAGAAATCTCAGGATAGATCAATACTGGTGCACTTGCAATTTTTATTTTATAGTTCAATCCTGGTACACTTGCAACTTTAATTTTAAACCACTGCAGATCTCTGTGCCACCAGATAAGTGTAGTGACTCAGGTATAATGCATTTTAGTTACTCCTATAATAGCATCTAGCTGATACTCTGTGCCTGAGACCAACCAATTGTCCTTTAAACCACTCTATAGCTGGATTCCTTTATGTCTAGCCATCACTAATCTATTCTGGGTGGATAGTTTTATATTTTATTTTAAACTGAGGTGATTTTATTCTCAAAAATGCCAAATGTTCTAAATGTTTCATAAACACTAACTTTTAAGTAATGCAAACAGTTTCTGGTAGAGAGAAACTTAACATAATGCTTTCAATAAATAAATGAATCAACTGCAGAAGCCATCCACTTCCCAATGTTCCTTAATTGTTGCTGTGTGCCATTAAGTAGGAACTGGCTCATAGTTGACCCTCAAGTGGGTTTTCTGAGGTAATTAATCGCATGGGAGAAGATTGCTTACCCTTCTCCCACAGAGGAGTTGTGAGTATATCTATGCATCTGACTCTCCTAAAGACAGAAAAGTCTAGAATAGTGTCTGACAATGAAACTCATATGTATATTACTAATGACTCTCAGAGTCTCACAACTCTGCCCTTCTGGGCTTGAAATTATGAAAAGAAAACATCAGGCAGAAGTTGGCAACCAAAGTGAAACAAACAGGGTACCTGCGTTAGTAAGGCTATGAGATTGCTAGGAAACATCGGGGGCTTAGTGTTAAGAAGTTATGTGGGTTTTTTTTTTGTTTGTTTTTTTATTATTTTTTTGTGTGCGTGTACCGTCAAATCAGATCTGACTGGTACAGGAGGAGATTGCCCCTCCTTCCCCGGCAGAGCATCTGGTGGATTCGAACCGTGCACCTCTGGGATTGTAGTTGCAGCTTCTTGCCACTAGGCCACCAGAGCTCCCCTAGAAGTTATGTTTTGATGCAAAGGCAAGTGGTTGAAAGCATCTAACGGCTCTCCAAAGGAGAAAAATTAACCATCTCCCCTGGGTTAACTGTTGTCTATGAAAACCTGCTGGAGGGTCAACTATGAGTTGGTTCCAACTCAATGGCACATAAAAACAACATGCTATTGTTACTAATAAAACTAAAGTTCATCAGAGACAAACTGGAATCAAGCTTAGATAGCCTGTTGTTGTTAATTGCTGTTGAGTCAAGCACGACTCATAATGACCCTATGAACAAAAGACCTGAAGCCTTTCTATAACTATCATCATTTCTCAAAGTTCATAGTTTCCAGAGGCATTTCCTTTAGGAAGTGGATACCACTCCTGTTTCCAATAGATGGTCAATCTTGGTATAAAGAGACTGCCAAATACAGGCAGAAATGCACAACCTGAAGAAGATAAAATTGATGAGTGGGACCTTCTAAAGATTAAATGCCTGTGTGCATAAAAAATATTTCCAACAGAGTGAAAAGTCCTACTGACTGAGGAAAAAAACCACACATTTTGCAATACCATTTCAGACAGAGTCTCATATCACAAGTTTACAGAATCCTACAGACCTCAGAAAAAGACTGATAACACAATTACAAAATGGGCCAAAGACATGGAAAGAATTTTTACAGAGGAAGATATTTAGATGTCCAACAGACACATGTAGAAATGTTCAAAATCACTGGCAATAAGAGAAATGCAAATCAAAACAATGAGCTACCATCTCAGTCCCATAACAGTGGCAAAGTTTAATAGGACAGCAAGTAATAAATGTTGGAGGGGATGTGGAGAGATAGGAACTCTTACACACTGTTGCTGAACACAGAAATTCTGTATGTCCCAGCTATTCTATTGCTTGGAATATACCCTGAGAAAATGAGAACTGAGGCACAAATGGAGGGAGCCTTGTACACCAGTGTTCATAGCAGCATTATTTACCATCACAAGAACATGGAAGCAGCCCGGATGTCCAACCACAAATGAATGGATTGAGAAATTATGGTACATTCACATGATGGAATACTATGCATCACGCAGGAGCAATGATTTTGTAAATTATTACCTAACCTGGGAGGGACTGGAGAGCATTATGCTAAGTAAACTCACTAGTCCCATAAGGACACATACTGCATAAGAGCATTACTATAGAATGAGTATATGGATCCAAGGGGAGGGAGGGTGAGCATGGGGGGCATTAATCATAGGGTCATACAATTTGATGTGGGAAGGGGGGAAGGGTGAAGAAAGTGGTAAAGATCCAGTGTGAAAAACAACATATACAAACTTTATCAATCAGTATAAAAAAAAATTCAACTGCTATGAAATAGAAGTCACTATTAATTTAAAGGACGGTTAACTTGAGGACACCCTACAGTTGAAAGTGGGAAGGCAGAGTGGCTACTAATGAGAATGATTTCTTTTTGAGGTGAAAGAAGTATACTTAGGTGAAAGAAGAATAATTAGGTTGACATTATTACATAAGTCTATACGCATATTTAAAATTCCTAAACTGCAACAAAACAAATGAAAAAAAAATCCCCACAAAACAATTTTGCCCTTTATACCCCTAATCAATGTAGCTCTGATAGTATGTGCTATCTCACATTCAATAAATTAACCTAATTATGTTTTGAAGCTACACTCTATTTCCTCAAACATCAATTCAGTCTCTTACTTGCTTCAAATTCAGCAAGTCAGGATCTTCTCAGGTCCACAAATTTATCATCTGTCAAATCAGGGGAAAATAGAAGGCTCCCTGTGTAAATTAATGACATTAAAAACTACTTCTCCAACCCTCACCAATTTGTTTTTGAGCTTCATTCTTTCTTTATTCGACTTACCCCATTCTGTAGCTACATCAACTTTCTCAAGCAGATGTGGGGATCATTCTTTTCCCACACATCTTACTTTTGTAAGTGAAGTGCCTACTTGTGGCCTATGTTTAAAAAGTTCTCCACATCCCTTGTGACCCAATTAAATGTCACATCTTCTACTTGATCTCATCCTGCTTTGTGACACCATAGTAAGATATTCAGTTCAGTAAAGTGCACAGTGTTAGTCTCCACTCCTCATACCCAGAAGCAAATCTGCCCTCATTGTTTGACCCTTTCTGAGTTACTTGTGGTTTCTGCGACTTCTACTGTGGGCTTTCCTCTTCCAGAAGAAAATCCAAGACAAAAGAAAACAAAACAAACCCTCTTACCTTCATTATCTTTATGGAAATATCTACAAATTACTCAGACCTCTGCCTCCTAGAAAGCTCTTCATGATTCCCAAGATTCACTTTGTTTTGCTTTCCCCTGATACGTGCTCTTGGATTATCCATTGCTGACTTTGAATTCTGGTCTATAATACCATATGAAATGTGTCTGTTGGTGTCCATTTAGTTGAGAACTTTGGTTTTGTATATAGCACACCTGTCAATTTCTATAACTCCAGACTACAGAAGTTCTGGCACATGGCAGCTGCTCATTGAGTATCTGTCTAGTAAATGTATTGCTCATCTCCTTTAATAGTCCTCTGAATGAATGAATTGTATGATATGTGAATTTTATCATAATAAATATACCAATAAAAAACACCCACCCACAAAACAATTGAATTATCAATATTTCTTTTTTCACTGAAGTTTCACCACTTAGTTAACACAGAAGTTTTAAATTTATTTATAGGGAACTCTGGTACCCGAAAGGTAAGAACTTCTGCTGTAATCCTGAATGCGTGCTGTTCAAATCCACCAGCTGCTCCATGGGAGAAGGATGGGCAATCTCCTCTGAGGTGATTAACTACTTCTGAAAACCCACTGGAGGGTCAGCTACGGGTTGGTTCGGGTACTCAACAACATATCTATTATTGTGTTTAGAACCTGAAAAATTCTAAATTGCATTGTTGTTGTTGTAATGTGCCGTCGAGTTGTTTCCGACTCATAGCGACCCTATGCACAACAGCCCTAAACCCTGCTCTATCCTGCGCCAACTATACCGCCTCTGACACACCCATCC
>NW_006399949.1:5579879-5625774 GCF_000299155.1 Elephantulus edwardii
AGCTCCACCCTCCACCAGGATAACCCTTCTCATCTGCCAGGTCCCTTCAGAAAATATCTTCCATTGTCCAACCCATGATCTGACAGCTTGTATCTTAAGCTTTCTTGGCTTCTGGGATTCCAAAAATGTCGACTGCTGACATTTTTCTTTTGACCAGTGTCTCTTAAGTTTAGTTGTACTGTCTCCAAGAGAAGATGACGTGTCCTGTAGAACTCCTGTGAAGATTATGTTTTCCTTTCTGGCCTGAGGGCCCGCCGGGTTTTGCTGGGTCTGACCTGGAAGATGCCTCCTTTTGCTGTTATCCGAGGTGACCTTGCCCAGTGACGCCTCCTTCCGTCCCTCTCTGGCCGGGTTGGCTTCGTCTGACCTGGAAGACGCCTCCTTTTGCTGTCGACTTTGGACCTCTGAATTCCTTTTTACAAGAGATCAATTTATGCAGATTTCTTTTGTAGGTAAACTGACAATAATAAACTACAGACTTAGAAGACAGATTTTTTCTTAATTCACATTTTTAATGGAAAAATCTAGCTCAAAGAAATTAGTAAATTACCCAAGGTCTTATAGCTAGGATCCCAAAAGAATACCTTGAACCAAATCAGTATCATTAATAACATCTGACTCAGAATTAATCATGTCATCACTGAAATAAAATGTATTCCTTGTGTAGGAACTAAATAAGCAGTAGTAAGTATGGATGCTAAATGTTAAAACTGGATATAAATATACCACTAGGTTTGCCTATTTTATTTTACTGTAATTGGATTAAGAACGTGCTGGTATGCATGAGAAAGAAAAGAAATGAACTCTTGTCTTGATATGGTTCACTATTTGATTGGTTATTTCAAAACATAACTGATATATCCAAACAGCTGATGTCAAGAAAGCAAGACCAAAGAACCAGAGAAGCAGAGGAAAAAGAAAGAAAAAAGAAAAAAAAACCCAAGAAACAAAATGATTACTTTTATGGAATCATTTCATAGACTATGAAGAGTTATTATTCTTGGAATGAAAATTTCCACTTGGAAGATTTTCATCTTTAAAAAACCCTCCAAAGTTTATTCCAACGAGTAAGTATGTGACTCAAGACAAAATTACAATTACTATGTGACAGTAGAAAACTAACTAGGGTAAAGCATCTCATAACCTTGTTCCTGGGTGCATTCAGCTAGGAAAGAGGATAAAACAACCTGCATCTCAAATCTCTCTACAGAAGGGGGAATTCTTCAAAGTACTCAATAATATGCAAGCTTATGAAGAGTGGGAAGGAATGTTTAACTCCACAGCCCAAAATCAGTTTGTTCTTCTTCCCTTAGGACTGTAGCATTTATTCTTTTCTTTGGGCATAGGGGCTCATATTGATTCCTCAAACACATGCTCATTTGTGTCTTGGGGAAAATGCATTATTCTGGCATGTACTAGTTCTCAACATGAAACAGAGATATGATTTCCGAGGCTGTCTCTGAAGAGATACTTGATCTTTTAAACAACAGCAGGTCACTCACTCTTATTCTTGGTCATTATATGATTTTTCCCCACCACCACTAGCCTATCTACTCACTTAGTACTTCTTTACATTTCTGATTACCTCCACAAGCTCACTGACTACTTTGGGAGAAAGATGAGCAATCTCTTTCTATGTCATTTACAGACTTGAAAACTATGAACTGCCAAGAGAACAAACAGGTCTGTCCTGGGAGGGAAAAACCAGGTTGTTCCTTAAAGGCAAGGATTTTGAAACTCAGTCTCACATGGTATGGGCATGTTGCCAAGAAGCACCAGTCTTAGAAGATGAACATCATTCTTGGAAGGGTGGAGGGTCAGCCCAGGAGAGGAAGACCTTGGATGAGATGGATTGACACAGTGACTGTGGCAATGGGGGCAGGTGTTTCAGAGACAGAAAGGTTGTCTTAAGACAGTGCAGGTTTGAAGGCAAATAACAATAACAACAATAAAGAAATAAATAAATAGATAAATAAATATTGAATCTCAAATTAGCACAACTCATTCTGCTCTAATGAACATTCTACTCCAGTGCACAAAGATTTCTAGGAAAGAATGCAATTTCCTCACAATCCAAGTCTTTATAAATATAAGAAGACGTAAATTAAAGAAAGTATTTTCTCTGCTGAAACTGATGACGCCCTAAAGCATTTACAGCAGAGGGTCAAAAACTGTAGTCTGCAATATAGATTGATGCTCAATACAAAGGAAATGAAGATTCTCACCACTGTGCCAAAAGCCAGCATCATGACAGATGGAGAAGAGACTGAGATTGTTAACAATTGTAGCTTGCTTGTTCCATGATCAACACTCATGGTACCAGCAATCAGGAAAGCAAAAGATGAATTGCATTAGGAAAATCTGCTGTCAGGAACCTCCTCAAGGTACTAAAAAGCAATGATGTAAGTCTAGAGATTAAGTTGTACCTGATCCAGGCCATGGATTTCACAATTACCTGTTATGCATCAGAGAGCTGAATAATGATCAAAGAGGACAGAAGAAGAATTGATGTTTTTGAGTTGTGCTGCTGGACAAGAGTATTGAACATAGCATGGACTGCCAAGAGGACTAACAGGTCTATCTTGGAGAGGATGCAGCCATACTGTTCATTAATGGAAAGGATTTTGAGGTCCTGTCCCACATACTTTGAACATGTAGCTAAGAGAGAGTCTATGGAGAAGGACATCATATTTGGAAGGGTGGAGGGACAGGGTGAAGAGGAAGACTTCGGATAAGATGGATTGACACAGTAATTGGAATAATAAGGGCAGCTGTGTCAAAGGCACAGAGATTGGCTCAAGATAGAGCCATGTTCAGAGTTATTGTACATATGGTCACTATGAGTCATGCTTGACTCGATCACACATAATAGCAACAGAGCTAGAAATTAATAATTTAAAAAAAAACAGATCATTAACAACCTGGAAAATATATAACCATATTTTAAACAAAACAAACTAACAAGGTATCACGGAGGGAAACAAAAAAATTCTTAGAGTAAATGAAAATGAATGTAAAGCACATTTAAATTTTTGAGATGCAAGTGAAGATAGCATTCAGAGAGAAACTTACGACAATAAATGTCTACGGAAAAAAAGAAAACCTCCAATTAATGGCCAAAATTAGCAACCCCAGGAATGAGAAAGAGAACAAAATTTAGCAGAAAAAAGGAAATAACAGAGATCACAGCAGAAATGAAATTGAAAACGTAAAAACACAATACAGGGAACCAGTAAAACCACAGGTGGGTTCTTTGAAAAGATCAATTAAATTGAAAACTTTTAGTTATAGTGTTTAAAAAAAACAATAAAAAGGTATATAACAAAATAGTGACAAAGGAAAGCATATCACATTACAACTGACCTGACAGAAATAAAGATAATTAGCACAGAGAACATGATGAGCCGTTATCCATTCACAAACTGAATAACCTGGATGAAACAAATTCTTGAAACACACAACATATATACACTGACTCAAGAGAAAATAGAAAGTCTCAGCCAATCTATATCAAGTGACTGTTGTTATTGTTATGTGTCGACAGCCCTAAACCCTGCTCTACCCTGTGCCAATTGCACTACCTCTGACACTCCCATCCCGAGTACCCCAGTCACCGAATCAATCCACCTCATAGAGGGTCTTCCCCTCCTGCGCTGTCCCACCACCCTCCCAAGCATGATGTCCCTCTCCAAAGACCTGTCCCTCCTTACAACATGTCCAAATTATGTCAGACGAAGTCCCAGAATCCTTGCCTCCAAGGAGTAGCCTGGCTTAACCCTCTCCAGGAAATAACCAAACATTTAACGGATTGACTTCATGACTGCTTAAACTCCTCTTTCCACACATAGAGAAGGAAAGAACCTCCCCTAATATACTCAAGGAAGTAAATATAACACTACAACCTAAACCAGATGAAAACACTGTAAGAAGAGAAATTTATAGATCAACATATCTTATAAATAGAGATGCAAATATTCTCAACAGAATCCAACAGCACATTAAAGGAATTTCATATTGTGGTCATGTATTTACTCCAAGAATGTACGGATGGGTGGTTCAACGTTAGAGTATCAATCAATAAATTCCATCAATAGAATAAAAGGAAAGAATCACATTATCATCTCTATGCATGTGAAAAAGGTAATGGGCAAAATCCATCACCTAATCTTGTTAAAAACCCTAAAGAGGATTGGACTATGAGGTAAATTCCTGAACATGAATGAGGAAAATGTATTTGACATAGATATGTCTCAATATGCATGAAGAATACTTACCTTTAATATGCATGAAGAAAACAATCTTTAATGAAAAAATACTGAGAATTTACCCCTTGTAATTGGTAAAAAGGGAAAGATTCTTATTCTTAACACTTCTTTTAATATTAAATCAGAAGTCCTCACCAGAATAATAGGGAGCTCTGGTCACTACCTCATAAACAGCTACATTACTAACCAAAAGGTCATATTTCTCTGGTACTTTGAACCTACCAGTAGCTCTGGAGGAGCAAAACAGCAGGGAAGAATGACAACAAATAAATTTCTAAAACATCAACAACAAAAAGTATGAAAAAAGATAATTAGGAAGAAGTATAATTTAGAATCTAGGTGAATAAATTGCCTAAGAATATTCTAAACAGGAATTTAAAGGATTTGTACAATGAAAGTTGCACAACTATTTATCTATTTGTGCTATATTGACTATGCAAATGCAATTTGACTGCGTGGATCATGACAAGTTACGGCTGGCACTGAGAGGAATGGGAATCCCAGAGCACTTGATTGTGTTCATGCAAAACCTATACCTAGACCAGGAGGTTGTTTTGTAAATGGAGCAAGGGAGCACTGTGTGGTTTAGAGTTGGAAACGGAGTGTGTGAAGGTTATATTATCTCTCCATCACTGTTCAATCTATATGTTTAGCAAATGTTCTGAGAAGCTGGACTCTATGAAGAAGAATGTGGCATCAGGATGGAGAAAGACTCAATAGATGACACAATCTTATTTGCTCAAAGTGAGGAAGACTTGAAGCACTTGTTGCAGAAAATCAAGGAATGCAGCTTCCAGTATGGATTTTGTCTCAATATGAAGAAAACAAAGTTTCTTACCACTGCACCAATAGGCAGTGTAATGACGGATGGAGAGGAAATTGAAACTGTCAACAGCTTCATCTTCCTTGGATCCACAATCAACACCCTTGATACCAGCAGTCAGGAAATGAGACACATTGCACTGGGAAAATCTGCTTTTAATCTTTCCAAATTATTGAGGAGTTATGATGTCACTCTGAGGACTAAAGTGTATCAAACTCGTGCCATAGTCTTTCTGATTACTACCTATGCATCTGAGATCTGGACAATGAATACGGATGATAGAAAAAGAAATTGTGCTTTTGAGCTCTGGTGTTGGAGAAGAGCACTGAATATCCCAGGAACAGCCAAGAGAATGATCAGGTATATCTTGCAGATGGTACAGCTGGAGTACTCTTTGGATAGGAGGGGCTAGTCTGTGGAGAGGGACATGATGTTGGGAAGAATGGAGGGTTTGCAAAGGAGAGGAAGACCTTCAACCAGGTGGATTGACATGATGACTGCTACAAAGGACTCTTGTGTGTCAAGAAGTGTGAGGATGGCGTAGGATAGAGTTCAGATTTTTTGTTCATAGGGTTGCTATGTGTCATGCTCGACTCGACAGCACCTAATGACAACATACAATAAAAACCAACTCATTCGCACACATGAAGAACAAAGAAAAAATAGGAGAATTTGAAGCTCTTCTTCCTTAAGTAAGGCAGGAAATTAGGAAATATGGCTTTTATTTCTTAGCAGGCATTTTAGTGTTGGTTATTGTATAAAATTTGTTTATTACCCATAACTTTATAGCTTTAACTTTGTATAAAGCATAATACAAATAAAGAAAACCATTGCTATAAAATACAAAAGAAGAATATTGTTTTTCTAATATGGCAGTCAATCTAAATGTTCTACAAATCACACTTAGGAAGGCAGGCAATAATAATAGCAGTTGTTATGTACCACTGAGTTGGAACTGACTCTCATATGATCCTCCAGTGGGTTTTCAGAGGCAGTGAATCAGTCAAGAGGAGACTGCCAATATTTCTAGCATAGAATAGCTGGTAAATGTAAACTGTGAACCTTTGGGTCACCTGCTCAAATCCTTATCACTAAGTTACCAGAGTTTAGCTTTAGTAGATTTCTGTGTTCAAGGCTCTATTCTAAGCACTTTACACAAAAGCTAGTTTGTTGATTAAAAAAGTATGCACAATCAGAATGTTAACACTATGAATCCTTTTAGCATTTATAGACCTTTGTTTCTATTGGAGTAATTTTCACTTATTTGTAGTCTAAATTTTCTTAATTATTTCATTTATCTAATTTTTTTATAATCATAAAAGGTATTGTACGCTATTCTGAAGATGACAGGCTATTTATTCTGAGATTACCTTCTCCTCTTTTCTACTAAACTCTATGCTTAGTAGGCATTATGTAAATATTGTCAATTGATTAAAAAGGAGCAAAAAATAACAAATATTAAAAACAAGTACCAATATGGTACCTTTGCCAACTAAATCGTCATTTAGTCACCTCTGACTGAGTCTATGAATCTTTACAGAAGTAGACTGCTACATTGCCCTGTCATCAATATGTTGATGAGTTCAAACCATGATCTCTCAGTTAGCAGTGCAATGCTATACCCAGTGTGCCAACAGGGCTCCCTTCACCCCCTCCCCCGAATGCTCTTAAACAAATGTGTGTGTGTGTGTGTGTGTGTGTGTGTGTGTGAATGTCTCACACTCATCAAACACAAACTATTCTTATCTTTCCAAACATCTTCACTGGCCAAGTTGGTGTGATTTCCATCGATGGAAAGAATGTTTTGTCTTTGGTTTTTTAAAAAATTCAGCTAAAAGGGAAGAAAGGTGGGGTTGATAATAACAGAGACAGTGCTTAGGCTCATTATATTTGAAAGTGAAAAGAAAAATCTCTGAGTGTCTTAGGTGATGAAAATGGCTAATAAGTAAATACAAGAATAGTTTACGAAGTGAGTTTTCAAAGATAGTTTAGTCCTCATCAATAATACTTTTCAGAGTAATTTTCATATATATATAAAATCACTTCTAAGAATAGAAAGTTGTTTGTTGGATTCTCTTCTATGTTGTTGTTGTTGTTGTTATGTGCCGTCGAGTCACCTGCGACTCATAGCGACCCTATGTACAACACCCCTAAACTCCACTCTGTCCTGTGCCAATCGCACTGTCTGACACTCCCATCCCAATTATCCCAGTCACTGAATCAGTCCACCTCATAGAGGGCCTTCCTCTCCTGCGCCGTCCCTCCACCCTCTCAAGCATGATGTCCCTCTCTAAGGACCGGTCTCTCCTCACAGCATGCCCAAAGTAAGTTAGACGGAGCCTCAGAATCCTTGCCTCCAAGAAGCCACCCGGTTTAACCCTCTCCAGGACAAATCTGTTTGTTTTCCTAGCAGTCCATGGTATTCTCAATACTCTTCTCCAGCACCACAGCTCAAAGGCATCAATTCTCCTTCTATCCTCCTTGGTCATTGTCCAACTCTCTGATGCATAACAGGTGATTGCGAAGACCATGGCCTGTATCAGACACAACTTAGTCTCCAGAGAGAAACCACTGCTCTTTAGCACTTTGAAGAGGTCCCTACCAGCAGACTTTCCCATGAGTCAAGATGTAACATTCAAAAGCAACTGTGAAATTTTTTCACATATTTCTTGAGAAAAAAGACCAAGGGGTGATCTCTTGTATCTTCTCCTGGAATCTTGTAAAGGTCGAAGTTCTTGAAAGCATACCATTGTCGCCTGTTTAACTGTTCTTCACCAAAGACTTTGGCTAGTTGAGAAGTGAGAAAATATAGCATTAAATTTTGTTAATACATTTTTCTATCATATAGATATTTATATTGACTTATTCCTGAAGTGTTGACTTATTCAACACCATCTCCTGGTGGCACCCAGAGTTTTCTTATTACACAGCTTTGTTTCTACCTACAAAAGTTTGAGAAGGATCTCAAAGTAAGGACTCTTCTATATATCGCTCCCAAAGTGCATGCCAATTAAAACAACCACGTTGTTGTTGTTGTTGTTGTTAGTATGACCCATAGCGACCTTATGAAAGGCAGATTCTGAGTCCTATCTTATCGTGTGCCATCCTTACCCTTCCAGGAATACTAGAGCCCATTGTGGCAATCACTGTAGCAATCCACCTGGTTGAGGGTCCTCTTTTTCACAGACTCTCTACCTTTCCAAACATAATGTCGCTCTCCAAAGAATAGTCTCTCTTAGGAATATGTTCAGAATAGGTGAGATGAAGCTTTAGCACCTTTGCCTCAAAGGAAGACTCCGGCTGCACTTTCTCCAAGCCATATTTTATTGTTCTTTTGGCAGTCCATGAAATATTCACTACTCGTCTCCAACATCACAGCTCAAACGCATCAATTCTTCTCTGTCATCTCTGTGCATTGTATAAAAATATCCGTGAGAGAGAGGCAAAATCTCTTTTGAGTCATCATATAGGGATTTTTATTTTTTTTATTTTACAGTAAAATAATTCTTTTATCTATTTGATTCTTGAATTTCTTTCCACCTGACTCATAAAAAGAAAATAATGTGCTTGGTCAAAAGAAAATTCCACTAAAGATTTTTCGCTAGCTTGCAATAAGAGGGAAAAGAATAAAATTATTTTAACAGTCAATAAAGCACTAATCATTCACAATTGCTTGTGAATAAGCTCATTGATATGTTAATTCTGCTTATCAGATATTTACAAAGTATATATGTGCTTATTTCTAATTTACCACATGTAAAGCATAGTGACATTTTGAAGGGATGTTTTTAGTCAGGAGCTTATTTGCCATAGAGTCATATGCATGCTTGTGTATGTGGTGAAATGTCCCATCTATAGTGTGCATTTGGATAGATACTAATTCCCAGCCACCCAATGGGGCAGAGCAGAACTGTTCTGTAATGTCTCCAAGGCTGTGAGCAGATCATATCTTGCTTTTGTTTTGTTTTGTTTTTCTCTTCTAGAGGGGTGAGTAGTGGACCTCAAACCCTTAGTTTTTGGTTGGTAGCTAAGATTTTATCCACTGATCGACCAGGGGACCTCTGCATAAGGCAGCCCTACAATTAGCAGGATGGAATAAACAATGAGGAAGTGTCAAGAAGGCCAGTTTCATTATTCTAGCTGGGTTAAGACTCCTGTGTATGTGGACAGGACTCTCATAAGGGAAAGAGAAAATTAAAAAAGCAAAAATGAAACAAAAAACGCAGTAAAAAAATAGCAGGGATGGGGATGGGAGAGGGAATCAAAGTTCCATCTCTAAGTGAGAACTGAGGCACACACAGAGACTTGTACACCAATGTTCATAGTAGCATTATTTACCATGTCAAGAACATGGAAATAGCCCAGATGTCCAACTATAATCAAATGGACTGAGAAATAAAGTACATTCACACAATGTAATATTACGTAGCACGCAGGAGGGATGATTTTGTAAATACCACCTAAAACGGTTAGAGATGCATGATTAATAATGATAAGAGAGCATTATGCTAAGTGAACTAACTTAGTTCCATCAGGACAAATACTGTGTAGGACTATTGCCGTAGAACATGTATGAGGATCCAAGGGGAGTGATCAGGGAAGCAGAGGGGTGAGGATAGGGTGGTGGAATGGGGAGGGGGCTAAACATGGGGTCACACAAGTTGATGGATGGAGGGACAGGTGGGCAAAGGAAATGGGAAAGATTTTGTGTGAAACCAATGTGTAGAAACTTTGTAAGTGAATCAGTATAAAATAAAAATTTTATTGGAAAAAGAAATCTATTTCTGTGCAGCTTGATCATTCTTTAGTGGCTGTGTCCTGAGGTACCAAGAGAAACAGCGTGCTTGGGACACTGGTCTGAATGCGTGGAGTTGTGCTGGCAACTCAAAGGTATGTTGTTTGCATCCACCAGTGATTCCCTGGGAGAAAGATGGGATGTTATTAACTGCCTATGAAAACCCACTGGACGATCAGCGATGGGTCAGTTGCCACTGTAGAGCACATAACAACACCACCATCACAAATCTCTACGGATGTTAGTTTTATTGCCTGTACAAAAGGGGAGTAAGTTGTCCATATACACCTCAGTTTCTTGAAGATGTGAACATTACTTAAAGTAAAAAACTTCAGTAATGACAATAATTTCCCTTATTAATCATGCTCCCATGGGAAGATTTCCTTTTTAGATCCTAAGTAAATTTCAACAAGGCTGCATGTCAGAAACATAAGCACTCCTTTTTAATGTCTGAATCAAGCAAAGTGATTATTTTAAAACTCACTTGGAATTTTTCCAAAATAGGTGCATCTCTCACCATACCTTATTATTGACGAGGAAACAATACTGTGATGAGGTGCTAGTCAGAAGCAGACATTCAAGAGCTTTTGTATAAATGTGAAGATTAAGAATAATCAAATGTCTTTCATTTAGTATAAAGCCTGGCGAGAAGGTGCTCAAAGACGCTGTAGATTAGCATTTTTTTCAAAATGACAGTGAAGACTAAGTGCAACGTGGA
Organism: Elephantulus edwardii; assembly: GCF_000299155.1. NCBI lineage: Eukaryota > Metazoa > Chordata > Mammalia > Macroscelidea > Macroscelididae > Elephantulus > Elephantulus edwardii. Next base: position 5,590,481 of record NW_006399949.1, read on the forward strand.
TCTGGATGGTAAGGCACAGAGGCGGTGGGAACAGGAGAGGGAGAAATCTATTAAATTAGGAAATTTACTCACTTCTATATATTTTGGGTTAAAGCCACAGGCACACACATTGAGTTTAGCCTGACTGTACGATTACGCTCTCTACCTTATCTCACTGACCGTCTCTAATCTGCAAAACGTAAAATCACCTCCTCTATATTGCAGAGTTCACCTCTAATCCTTACTATATACTTTTACCAATTAGTCACTTGGTCATCCTCACCCCTTTGTTCCTACGGGAACTTCTGGATTTACACTGCCCGTCTTCTTCTGAGTTGGCAGCAACAGAAGAAAGTGTTTCCTGGTCCCATGCCATCTGCATGAACATAAATATGTGGGAATCCACTGTTGAGGCCACGGTTCATTTTGAAATACCTGTCAACTTAGAGAACTCACCTGCCAGCACTATACCAGGCAAACTTCTGTTGGGGTCCATGGGTTTTCCGCTTGCTAATTTTCATTCTACCTCTGAAGGTGAGAAATTATTTACCTGGATTATGAATTTGAGAAAAGAAATAGGACAGGGGTGGTCCAATTTCTTCTAGGGTTCTCTTCAGAATCTGCCTGCGTGTGAGAGCCATGCTTTCTCTGCTTACCTCCCCCCACCCCTCTTTAAGAAGAGAAATAAGTCTATTTCAGAGCAGCAGTGTTCAAAATTAACACTTAGTTCAAAGTTAACATCAGTCACACAATTTGCTTTTTCAGTTTTAAGGTTGACATTTGGTTTCTGTGTCTTTAACACTATGGTTTCTCAATAGTTAGGGAACATGGATGAGAAAGAGGGATACCTGTTACTGTGACATCTGAAGCCACAATTAACCTTCAGTGAGTTATATTCCCTTGGTTTTCATTCATTTACCTAGTCTTTCTGCTGACACAGAAGATATCAGCATTTACAGTGTCTTTTCCTGTTGTTGCTGTTGATCTGAAATGGTAGAGATTTTCAGAAAAGTTAAGAAATAAGATTTCAAGTAAGTCTTTGGTGCTGTGTAAAGATCTTTTCACAGAATTATTTATAGCATCCTAATGTATCCATTCAACTCTCCATCTGTTTACATGCCATCCTCCACATATAACCTCACTTTTGGCTTTGGAGAAGAATGAGGGTACCAAGAATAAGTTTTCTCACCTAATAACTTTCTTTTTATCAAAGTATGTCTGTTTCAATAGATGTACTTTTGTCTTTCTATGCAGGAACTGTAGAATATAGCGAACAATCCTTCTGCTATAAAAGCTTTTCTAATTGCTTTCTTGATTTTGGCCACTATTGTTTCTCCTGGAACCCTATTCCCTCATTTATGCCTTTTCCCCACCATCACTAATATCTTTCACTGTTCCTCCTCAAAGAATGCCTTCTCTTTGGAGCATGAACGTATATGTCCCTGGAGGTAAGGATGCTTGTAGTTGCAAACTGATTCTAACTCATGATGACCGCATGTGTATAGAGCATATGCTCCACAGGATTTTAAAAACGTTGAGGTTTTGAGGGTGGTGAGCACTTAACTATGACTCTGTTTTTCAACTAGCTTTATCCTTTTTCTATAGTGAACTTCTTGAAAAGATGATAAAAATGGTCACCTAAGCATGCAAAGTAGACTTACAGAAAATTCTACTGATGGTTATGGCAACTTCAAAACTAGAATCTTAGACTCAGAATGAGTCTTCATAACAATGATTTAAAGACTATATCTTTTAAATTTTCTATTCGCTGAGTTTAAAAAAAGGATTAACAAAACTCACTATAATAAAGAGCACTTAAATGTCAGAAAGGATGATAATAAGCAAAGAGCAATGGTTACTATTTATAGAAAATATAGTGTACATGAATGACTGCATAAAGCTCAAGGTACATGAATGAAACACAATGTATGTACATGAATGGTTGTATAAAACACAAAGAGCATGTACAAATCATGATGTATATGAGTGATTTTATGGAAACAAAATTTTTTTAAAAGTCAAATATCTAACTACATTTTGATTATACAATGTGTCTTTTCTTAAAAATTGCTTTTAATAAAATGCATTGCAATAGTTTTGCAATAAGAAATTCTGAAAGCTGGACACACTGATTAAATCTGAGATTGAACCAAAGAGATCAGATCCTCATGCATTGTGCAGGCTCCCCCTAAACATGTAAAGGAGGGGAACCAGCTCTACTAACTGTTACGTGCAAGGCAATCATAGACAGGACAGCTAGTAGCAGGGACAGAGGAAATCAAAAGGAAGAGACACAAAGACGGCTTTATGAGAAAGCTATGAGGCAACAGAAGATACAATGCAGTGCCCATGACAATGGAGAGGAGAAGATTAAAGAGAATGGTCACAAGGAGCTGTGACAGGAAACAGAAATAAAAAGGAGAAGGTAAGTCATAGGAATGAAGACCACAGACTAGGAAGCATTCTTTGAAGAGGAAGACAAAAAAATCAGCTACTGTTGTGTCGTCGATGGCGTTGGTTGTTTGGTTCATTGCTGACATACGTTTTTGTGGATGTTTTAGCATTAGTTTAAGGACTCCAGGATATAGTATATGAAGCATTGGAATGCAAACAGAAACTTAGTGGTATGAGTTCACCAGATGCTCTATGAGAGAAAGATGAGACTGTTTGTTCCATAAGATGCACAGTCTCGAAAACTCTACAGGGCAGTTTTATCCTGTCCCACAGGAGTGCTATGGGTTGAAATTTATTCAAAGGTGATGGGGATCTTGCCAAAGTACTGATGAACAATGATGCCAATTTGAAGACTAAGGTGCACCTGATTCAGACCATGGTTTTCTAAATCACTTGCTATGCATCTGAAAGTTGGACAGTGGATAAGGATGCTAGAAGAACTGATGCCTTTGAGCTGTGGTAAAGAGTGTTGGGTGTCCTACGGACTGCTGAAAGAGCAAACAAGATAAGTCTGGGAGAGAGAGCAGCCGGCATGTTTCTTGGAGACAAGGATGACAGAGCTTCATTGCACATAATTTGGGCATGTTGATGGGGGGGTTATTCCTCGGAAAATGACATCATAATGGGAAAACTAGATGACCAGCAAAAGAGGAAATTCTCAATACAAGGACTATAGAAATGGGCTCAAGTGTGTCACACATAGTGAGGATGGCATAGGAAAGGGCAGGATTCAAATATGTTGTTTTAGGGTGACTGTGAGTCAGATTTGACACGAGAGCACCTAACAACAACAAATACTCTTCATTATGCAATGTCATCTCAGGTAACTTTAAGCATGTCTCACTTCTTGTCACCTGAAAGGACCAACCAAAAACATACCTGAGCACCAATGTCTTCATTCTAAAAGAATGCAGACAGACTTGGCTTGACTCTGATCTCTACTACTGTGAAACAGTTTTAAAATGACTGTACTTTCAATAGAATGATTAAAGCACAGAGGCATGGGAGAAAGTTTATTTTAAATGCCCTATTAGCAAAGCGCCACACATTAACTATTATCTGGCATGTACTTAGGAGGACGAGACTCTGCAATTTATAATGCCAAAGAGCCCATGAAATAAGTTTAAGCACAAAATCACATTTTCATATTTTAGTCCCTATTAATTATTTCCAACAAGACCCAGTTGAAGGGATGGCTTGAGAAGTAGACTTGATCCCCTGAACATTCACACCATATAATCAGTACATAGAGTTTATAATCATATTTTCAAAAAGGCAACTCTTTAAAATGTTTGTTTCTTAGCAAATACACTAAACAGATGATTAAAATGCCATTGATACATGAGGATTTTAATTTTGGTAGATATTTTTATTGCATTAAGTATCTGATTCTATTCCAATAAAGAGTGTAATTGTTTTACACAAACAAAATCAAACTTCTTCCATGGTGAGTGCCTGTAACCAAGCCGCAGGACCATGGAAAATAACTTGCCCAACATTTACTCTGCTGGCCATGAGTGTCTGTTTAGAGAAGTGTCTGGACTGGTATGAACAACATATCCTCAAGCAACTACAAGGAAGCTCAGGTAGACAACACAAATTAATAGTAAGTTTGCAACAAATGAGAAGGTAGCACATCCAGGATAACTTCTTATATACCTCAAAAAGCCTACAAATAAAAACACACGAGCAATTCCAGTTCTTGTTATATATCTCTAAGAAAGTAATACCCTCAGATATCCATGCAGATTCACATGCACGGAAGTTCATCTTAGGACTGTTTATAATAAACAAAAAGCTAAAACTGACCCTTAATTTGTGTTAGTAAAGAACCGATTAAACTACTGTACAAGAGCACTGTGAAGGTATTAAAAAAATTTTCGGTAAGTATATTTTTACTGACATGATAAGATCTTGAAAAAAGCAGTAAACTGGAGGAAATGGATAAGACTACAATACCATTTATGTTTGAAGCAAAACTACCTGTATTGAACCACACGTATATATGTAAGTGCATTGTAAAAAGATTGTAAATGTATACAATACACAAATAGTGATTAATTAATTGGGGGAGAGGGCAGAAATAAATAAGAAGAATGGGTGGTGATGGAAGGCTTTTATGACTTTCTATACAGTTACCTTCTGTTTTGACTTATAGCCATGCAAACCTGGGAGAGGGTCGCTATGAGTTGAATCAACTCATTAGCAGTGAGTTTATAGAGGTATTAAGACCCTAACTTAGAATGGGGTCCCATTCCAACAACTCCATGGTAAATCTGTTCCAACATAAAGCAAATGCAAGTAACCCTAAGTATCCCTGGAGGACCCAGGATCCTCACAGTAACCAAAATCCCCAGATGTTCAAGTCACTAGATTTAAAAAAAAGGCATAGTTTTTGCATATAACATTTATATATTTTCCCATATAAGTAATCTAAAGATTATTTGTTGTATAATTCCTAATGTAATGTTATTATATTAGGAGGATTTCTGGCCCCTCCTTAGCCTTTCAGAGGTTTATTTAAACACTTGAATGTTTTGTTTTGTTTCCCTCTCTGAATACTTTTGGCTGCATTTGGAATCTGAGCAAGTGGAAGGTCAATCTTACCACATCTGGTTTGCTGTTGTTGTTTTCAATGCCATTGTCCTTTCTAATACATTCACATTCATTGCCTTCGAGGCAGTTCTAGCTCATAGTGATTGTCTATTGGATTCCCTAGGATGTAACTCATAACAAAAGACTGCCCATCTTTCTGACTGGGAACTACTGGAGGATTTGAACTGCTGGAGATGGGCAACCTTTGGTCAGCGGCACAGCTTATTATGAGCTATATTACCAGCGTTCCATGCCTTTTGCAATAGGTGTCTTTGAAAATCCAAATCTTTATCTGTTTCTACGGGTTGGAAACATTACATGGGAATTTATATTTTAATACGGACAGCTTTAGATATTACTGGGTAAACAAGCAGTGCAGGTGTTACAGTCAGAGAAACGGGAAAAACTGATCAAGCTAATCAAAGTTAATCAAGTCTTTAATCAAATTAACAACTGATGTGTCGTATGGTATAAAATGCTTAACAAGATCATGGGATAGACCTGGTGTACAGTGAGGCTGGCATTAGTGTCTTAACAAAGAAACCAGATACCAAATGACTGTCAGGTTCATGTGAGGTTCAATCCAACTTCTTATTCATTAAGATTCCCCAGCAACAAACCTGAATTAATTGTAAACCAGCTTGCCATAGATTGCTATATGGCAGTATTTCGAATAGTAAATCCTACCCTTGACATCTAAAAGTGATCATCTGATAATGAAAGCATCAGCCAATTACACACTGTAACATTTTATGTTGTTGTCAAGTGCGGCCCATTGAGTCAGGATCAATTAACAGCCGACTCTCGAGGAGGTTTTCAGAAGCTGTACATTGCTCCTAAGAGACTGCCTGTTTTCCTTTTGTGGTCTTGTTCATGGATTAAACTGCCTGCCTTTGTGTTGGAAGCAGAATGTCTTACCTACTGGGCCACCAAATAGAACATATTACTAATGATGAAATGTTTAAAACATACCACACACACACACACACACACACACACACACACACACAGCAAAAACCTTCAAAGAAACAGGTAAAATAATAGTTCTAGGTGTGCTTTGTCATAATGTGAAAATATCACAAGGCATTACCCGTACATGCCTGGGCACCAATCTGATTTGAAATAGGTTAGTCATAGTCAATGGAATGTACATGTTACATAACAACCAAATATCTTACATGCAGCATTCTGCTGGAATAGGAAACAGGTAGTAATGTTCTGCTCAAAGTGATGAGACTTTGAATGTATGTCAGTTACCACCTTTAAACACAGTAACACTAGCTGTTTCTTAATCAGGTCAAAATCCTGTATGAAAAATATTTCATTTCTATGCAATATGTACATTCTGTCAGCCATGAACGAACCATTTCAAAGCCGTTCAAAGTCCTGGTATAGACTTATGATTGTACGAGTGAGTATGTTGGGGTGAAAGGGAACTCATTGAAGGCTACACAGTGGAGTGGACTTGGGGGAGGGATTGCATAACAATGAAAAAGTTTTTCTTTTTCTTTTCAAAGAGAAGAGGGAATTGGGGGAGGGGGTGGGCAGGGAGGAAAATGCAACAATGAGTGACTGGAAACCCTAAGTCTCTATAAAATTTCATTAAAATTAATTAAAAAAAGAAAAGGAACTCACATACTCCATGTATGTGTATATACCAATGCTTATGTATTATGAATACGGCTAGTTTTGCCACCACAGAATGACGAATAATCACTAGGTTGCAAATCAATAGGATTCAATAGGCACAGAATAAGAACCAATTTACTGCTTTAGAAGAGGGATTTAATACCATCAGTTAATGTTGTATAAAGATAGAGTAACAATTTTTGGTAAGGCAAATTCATATTTTTTTATTTGAGGATGGAAAGGGATATTGGATGAAAAGGCATTCTGTACAAGTGGCAAAACACTCTAAATCTCAAATAATATTATTAGTAATATTCATATTATTTGAGCTCACTAATTTCCCTGGAGAGAAACTGTTACGTTTGTGATGACGGATCAAGTGTGGTACTCTCTTCCATTTGAGCGTCTCTGTTTCCTTTTGCTAAGGTCTGAAATTAAAACAAACATCAAACGAGGCCGTAGGATTTTATTTTATCTGTCACATACTGCTGTCATTAAACACACTTGAAATGAGTGGGTTTAGTTCAAATAAAACTGCTTCTCTCCCAAACTCAACAAACATGAAGGGGGAGAGAAAAAGGAAGTTTGCACTTGAATCACATTCAGAAGTGCTGCACGCTACATTTCAAGGAGAAGATCCATCTGGCAGGCTGACACAGTAATAAGTTCTTTTAATTGTCAGGTCAGGCAGATTACAGATCCAGACTGTCAATTGTTTCATTACAGTCTCATGTTGTCATTGGTAACTTTTTTTTTTAAAAGAAACAAAAAGTGTAAGGGGGGGAAATCACATTTCTACTATCTACTTTCCTTCTTCTTATGTCTGACTGAAGCAGGCATACTTAGTCCAACAAGTCTCTATCAATCCAACAGTAACACACTGCACCTACTGTGTGCTTGGATCTATAGTGGGACCACAATTTCTGGGATAGTTCTATCAAGAGCCAACAAGGAAGGTAAATGGTTATAACCCAGAATAACACAGCAATCAAAACCACTGGTATGCACAATTTTTTTGTCACCACATTTTTTCCTAGGGATTTCTTTCTCAAAGTATACAATCCATGTAATAATCTTGGCAGTTTATCTTTGTATTTTAAAAAGAGCAACAGGCAGTTAGGAGATTCTGGAAAGGTGTGTATGTGTGTGTGTGTGTGTGTGTGTGTGTGTGTGTGTGTTCAAAACAGATTCACAAGGACTCATTACCGTCGATGAAAACTTAAACTTTGAAGTTGCTATATCTTTACTCATCTAGTTCTCCATTCTGAAATGTTCACTTTTCTCTTTTGTTAGCAAAGTCCCAATTAGCATACCAAATCCCTCTAAACAGAGATCTGGAGGATGCACACAGTTAATGAACTGATTTGGTAACCAAAATGTAGGAAGGTCAAGTTCATCAAAGGCACCAGAGAAGTGAGAACTAGCAATTACATTTTTTAAAAAATCAGTTCAAAAACTCACAGGACATATGAAATTCTATGAAATAATAGAATTCTATGAAATAATAGAATTATATGAAATATAATAGAATTATATGAAATAATAGATATATAATAGAATTATATGAAATAATAGAATTCTCCTATGACATATGAAATTCTATGAAATAATAGAATTCCAAATATATATTTATATATAGATTATGCTCAAGGAATATCAGTAGAATATACTGTTAATCTTGTATACAATATTAGCTTGAAAACTTAAAGGAAATATGAAGGAGAATTTCCCAATAGATTAGGAAATAGAATAAAATATTAGCTACTTACACAGTATTAAAGTTGAACTTTAGAAACAATACGGTTCAAAAGCTGAAAATTAAAATAGGTGGAAAGCTGGATGTGACCTGACAGAGTTAACAAATTAGTAAAAGGAGAGAGGCTCAGAATCTGCTCTTCTGCCTTATACTTCACTGCTCTTTTCTTACAATATTGTTCGCTTCTATTTTTAAGTATTGAAGGAACATGTGGGGAAAAGGAAGTGGATCAGTAAGCATGGGATAGAATTCCATGAAAGACAAAGGAAGAAAATCAAGGTTTCCTATTCAAAGAAATGTATTTATATAATTTATTCTTGAGAAAAATGTGCATTTGGATGCTGCATAGACTTCCTGCTCACGATGAAGAATCAAGTCCACAGGCCAATTTCTCCAGAAGTCATTAGTGACAGTGAAATTCCACAGTAGAGTAAAACATCCTTTGGACTCAATGAGGAATTGAAATTAAAGAACATAGTAGAAAAGGAGAGGCATGTAGATCTTAAAGATTCAACGAGTGATTGCAAGTTTTCATTTCTTTTTCACATAAGGAAAGACAGACTTGCTTAAAAATTACTGAGAGCAAAGATTTCCCAACTAAGGCTGGAAATCACATTTGCTTACACAGTAGTAGACTGGACTTCGTTTGGGGCTTTCAGAAGGACGTGGCTTGAAATCTGGGTGCCGCAGCATCTAACAAGTACTATTTTAGTCAATCATTTTATTCTCCTGCTCTATTTCCATATATTCAAGGGAGAGTTATTGTTGTTGGTGGTGATTGCCTTCGAGTTGAGCACAACTCATATAGACCCTATGAACAAAAGCTCTGAGCCCCTTTACAATTATTGACATTTATCAAAGTTTATAGAGTTTACAGAGGCATATTGCTTTAGAAAGTGGATACTACTCCTCCTTACAGAATTTAAATAAGAATGAAGAAATGAGCATTCTTTGTAAACATGGACATATGAGATGAATGCATTGTTGGATTCACTATGAAAAGCTTCTGTCTTAGCAATAGACAGATAGAATTCCAAATTACTATTCCAAGTGAAACCGGGAGAACACATGTACTTCTGATCTTAGAAAAGGAAGGAAATAAAAAGGGAGACGGGCTTGGATACTGTTGTTAGGCGCTGTCAAGATGGTTCTGATTCAGAGCAATCCTGTGTACAACACGTTGAAGTCCTGTGAGATCGTGCACTATTTGCACAATCTCTTCTGTTTAGGTCCGTGGATCCAGTCACTGTGTCAATGCATCTCCTTGACAAATTTCCTCTTTATTCACTGTCCTGCTACTTTTCCAACCATGATGTCTTCCTCCAGGGATCGGAGAGTAACTGAGTAGCCAGCAAAAATGAAAGTAGAAATGAACAAGCCTGAGCAGGCTATGTAGTTCTGCTATGTAATTCCTTAGTGATAGCGATATATTGTCATTTTATTTCATAACTCTCTCATCTAGTCAATTTCTACTTTTAGTGGCTCTCTATTGGGTTTTCCAGACTAAATCATTATGGGAAGAGTTTTTCTATCTTTCTTCCAGAGAATGTCTGATTGATACATCCTGACAACATTCCTTACATTACTATTGTTTACATAGGTAGAAGGAGACAGGTTATTGGGTTAACCTGAGAAGGCTAGAAGTTAGGTATCCTGGAAGCCAGATCAAGTAACTTTCTGGTACCTTATATTATGCGGACATGCTGAAGTAGAAGAACTGAAGATTCCAAAGGGCAGTTTAAAAAGACAAAGTAAAAAATAGTAATGGAATATAAAGAGACCTAGAACTGGGGAATAAAAATGGAAGAAGTCACTCAACATTTCTCAAGCTGTAAGAAATAAAATAAAAAACAAAGTCAAGCCAAGAGTTGCAATATTGAGAAATGCTATAGACAAAATCTTGAATGATGCAAGTAGCATCAAAAGAAGTTGTAGGGAATGCACAGAATCACTGAACCAAAAAGAATTGGCCAACATTAAAATATTTGAGAATGATACAGAGCTAATAATAATGAAGGAAGATCAAGCTGCACTGAAGTCACTGGCAAAAAATTAGGGCCCAGGAATTGATAGGATAGCAACTTATGTGTTTCAACCAGTAGATGCAGCTCTAAGCATGCTCATTAATCTATATCAGAAAAGTTAGAGGATAGATGATTGGCTGACTGACTAGAAAATATCCATATTTGTTCCTATCCCCAAGAAAGATGATTTATCAGAATGTGGAAATTATTGAACAGTATCATTAATACCACATGCAAGCAAAATACTGCTGAGGATTGGTCAAAAATTGCTAGAATAGTACATAGTCAGACGTTCAAGTTTACGTGTGTGTGTGTGTGTGTGTGTGTGTATGAATTAATGAGCTGTACCTTAGTACAGATGTTGAGGCTTGCCCATAGTGCTCTTGATTTACAAAGCCCAAATATTCTGCCAATTCAACTTTAGCAGTGAAACCAGAAAGCTGACAGCTAGGTGGATGCTGTAAACAAGTCCATCTTCTGTCATCTTCACATGGCCAACAGCCACTGCCAGATACAGGACCTTTTTCATCTGGAATTTGATAGCGGACTTCACCTCATCTACTTTTGCTACCATGTTCTCATTGTGGGTAAGCAGAGAAGGGAACTTGCTAGGCTAACTAAGGCCTGGACCTAGGACTCTTGGGGACTGCTTGATCAGAGCTTCAGAAACCTCAAAGCATTATACTTCTTGAGCAGCTTTTTCATCAGCTTCTTATCCATGTTGAGTTATTTCAGCGCTTCAGTGTCCATATGGAGGATATCTACAGCCTTGGATTCATTGCAGTGCTTCTCATCCCCAAGGATACAAACTAAGAACTTGGGAAGTGGGATAGACTTAACCTGGATAGTCTTGAAGAAGCATTTGACCTTCTGAGGATCATAGTTCTTCAAACTGATCTGCAGCTCCACAGTTCCCAAAAAATTTTCTGCATTTGCTCCTATGTAAGACTTCCCACACTGTCTTGTGAGGGTATTAAGGAAGACATTGAGAAGAATGAGAATCCCAGAGCACTTAATAGTTCTCATACAAAACGGACACTTAGATGCAAAGCTGTTGTGCAAACAGGGTAAGGGAACACTACATGGTTTAAAATTTAAAAAGATGTGTATTAGATTTGTATCCTTTCTCCATACCTGCTCAATGTGTACACCGAGAAAATTATTCAAGAAGCTGAACTCTATCAAGAAAATGACACAACATTGCTTGCTGAAATTGAGGAGGAGTTGAAATGTTTGCTGTAGAAGATGAAAATTTAGAGTCTTCAATATGGATTCCATCACAACATTACAAGGTAAAAATTGTCACCATTGGACTGATAGGCAACATCATGATAGATGGAGAAAAGATTGAAAGTGTCAAGGACTTTATCTTGTTTGGATTCACAATCAACACTTGGTACCAGCAATCAGGAGACATACTGAACTATAAAAGTCAGGGGCCTCTCCAAATTTTTGAGCAGCAATGAAATCAGTTTGAGAACATACTTTGAGAACTAAGACACTGCTGATTCCAGCCATCTTCTTTCCAATCACTTGCAATGCACCTGAGAACTAGATAATGAATAAGGATGACAGTTTAAGCTGTGGTGTTGGAGAGGAGTACTGAATATCTCATTGGACTAAACAATGACTTGGAGAAGGCACAGCCAAAGTGCTCCTTTGGGACAAAGATAACAGAGCTTTATCTCACACACTTGGGGCATGTTGCTAGGGGAGGCTATTCCTTGGAGAGGGACATCATGCTTGAAAAGGTGGAGGGTCAAAGACAGGAAGAAAGACTTTGAAGTAGATGAATTAACATAGTAACAGCAGCAATAGGCTCATGTGTGTCAGAGATGGTGAGGATGGCACAGGACAGGACAGGGTTCAGATCTATTATTTACAGGGTGGCTATGGGTTGTACTCAACTCAACAGCACCTAAAGACAACTACATTATTATGCAGAAAATAAAACAAGGGAACTGATATCAACGTGTCATAGAGAGGTAGGTTGGTGCTTAGTATCTCAAATAAGTGAATGGGATCCCCAGGTATAGCTACAGGGAGGGCATTCTTCCTTATTTACCAAGTAGTAGAAAGAACTTTTAGTAAGTAGCATCAGGGTTCACGTTGATTTCCATTTAAGGCGATCCTATGTGTGTTCAAGAAATGCATTATATAAGAATTTCAATGGTTGATTATTAGAAATGGATCAAGAAGCTTTTTTTTCCCAAGAAGCTTCTGGGTGGATTTGAACCACCAATATTTCAGTTAGCTGGACATAAATGAAATGAACCTTTTTTCACCATGTATCAACGAAATCAATCACAAGAAGAAAGAGCTGTTTTAAAGAGCAAGGATGTAAACCAGCCACTCTGTAAGATGTTTCTGTGTATTCCTCTTTTTTTTATTTCAACAATGACCAAAAAGAAATGTATATAATATTTCTTTCATATTGATGAGGATGATAAAATATGGAGGATTTAAATATTTTCTCAAATACTAGCTGCTCTAGCAGAGTAGCTGGTTCTGGTAGAATCAGAACCTAGGACTCCAGATATTGAAGAGAAACAAGGATCCCCTTCCACTTTGCCAGATGAACAATTCCATTCCAATATAACAGGCGGGAGGGTCTGAGGTACTGAAAGTAGCAAGTCAGGAAATCTGCCCTGTGGACAGTTGGCATTCAAACGGGAAAGTGGTTTTGGGAACAGTGTTACATTCACATTTTCTGAAGTGAGTTTATGTGAGGCAAGGGATTTTATTTTCTCTAATGAGAAACTGAAGTATTATGGGTACTTTTTTTCATAGGAAAAATATTTCTCTTTCTGTGGCATTGGCGTGGCAAAAGAATAATAAAATATGCATAAATAAAAATATAACCGAAGTGGGTGAGAAGCCAGAGTAACATGGACAAAGGGGCTCATAGAAGGCCTTGTTTTCTAGTTTTGAGTCAGAGTTGCTTCTGGAATATGTTAATGAGTGAGAAACAAGATGTTCTCCTGGGGTTGCCTTATTAGATACAGGGTTTTATATCCTGGCTCCAGGTTTCACCTAAGTGGAACTCTTATTTTACAATCATCTTCAACCTATAAAAATAAAATTGTATTACTCCTTCATCATAACGTACTGAGTTTCTCACTGGGTGCATATTTCACATATAATTTTATACTCTAATGAGATTTTGTATAGGCTACATTACATATACATCAGAAAGAATATTTAGCACTCAATTTTCACCATCATTGAGCATCATTATGCAATTCATACATTCAAAATATGTGAATAATCAGGTGCTTATGATAACGATGGCAGTCCAATTAAGAGATGAAGGTTGGGCCATATGTCATGAGAACAAATTACTCCTTAATTCCAACCTACAATCCCAGTCCAATAGACTAGAGTTGGAAGGGACTTTGGAAATTAACTACTTCTGTTCACTGGTGTTATAACTGAGGAGACTAAGGCTTAGACAGGGTCAGCTACATGTTCAAGGCCATATGGATCAACAAGGGCTGACGTACAATAACAACTGAGATACAGTCATTTTGTCTCCAAATCTCTACATTACCTCCTTCTCCCCTACTTGAAAGAGAAGGGCAAGAGATTTTCTTTATAAGAACCTTTCTTATCTTCCCTGTGAATTTAGGACACAAATAAAAAGCAAAGGCTGGTCTGACAAAAGGCCAGTCAGATCCACATCCACATATATTTAAAAAACAGACATAATCAGTGTGGCCTCATCATTTTTTAGATTATGACATTATTCTTTTGACCTTTGAGAAGTGTGGTTTTATTCAGTAAGACAAAGTGGGAGGTGAAATGGCAAAAATTAACCATGGCATGGCAGTTCTAGTTAGCCTATTAATGGAATTGTTTGGAAAATGCTGAATGTCTTATTTTTTATAGTGTTTTCTTGATCTCTTCAACAAGCTTTGCCTAAGTGAATAACTTCAACTAAGCACCACTATGTAAGTTGCAATGTGGAAACTCAGACGTGGAGTATTATAGGAATGAACACACACCCCCCCACACACACACACACCCCTCTTTAGATTACCAAGTTTATAATCTATCCAGGAAAGTGGAATGAGCTCAGCTAATCATAATTATTAAATAGTACAGAACGTACCCAGTAACAGAAGAATTGTATATATCAACCAAAATAGGTAAAGAAGCAAAGAAGAATATCAAAGGTGAGACTAGTAGGTAGATACAAATGATAGTAGAGAGAAAAAGACCACGAACTGAGCAATTACAGAGCCCACTGAACATATGTATAAGAGGGAGTACAAGTCCAATAGATTACAGGTCAGTGTGGTAGGAGTTCAAATCAAATTGACATAGTTTTCAATCCTAGTGGTTTTAACATGTAATAGTTTACTCAGAGTTATGTATTCCACTTAAGAAAAGTCTCTTGCTTCTACAGAAGAATGTAAGAACTGAGAATGAATAAGGGATTTAGTGGATAGGAGAAATGATTTTGTCTGTGAGTCTAGGTGAATGTAAGAAAAAAATGTATATGCAAATATTTCCATGCTTTTCATGCAAAAATACTGTTCATATCCACTACTGGTTTGAGAAATCTTGTATAACTCAGTTCATTTGTTCATATGTGTTTGTTCATTTATGTTACAAAACACTCAAACAGGGTCCTGTCAACTTTCATCTCAAATCTCATCTCTCATTGTTGATTGATTAACTTGAATTATTAAAAGGCAGCCATCAAAGTCTTAATATGGACATTCTGGGAAGTGGAGGATATCTTGAATAAATGATGACATTGGCAAGAACAAGGTTTTCATTTCTACAGTTTCTGGCTTTCCTCAGGTTCGTGGCTCTAACCTTACCTCAGGAAGAAATTTTAGCCAACGTTCTTGTGGCAGTTTTGTGGGTTACTTAAATTATTTGGAAGAGGGAGAAGTCAGGTAGACGTACAAAGATAGTGTTTTCATAGGAAAAGCTAACCAAAAAGTTGGCAGTTCAAATTCATCAGGTACTCCAGGGGAGAAAGATGGAAAAACTTTTTCCTTAGGATTTATAGCCTTGAATACACAATGGAGGGGTTGCTATGAATCAGAATCAAGTGAACTGAAAGAGCTCCTGTGACACAGTGCACTATGTGCAGGGCCTTAACTATTATCATGAAAAATCAATATTTATGGATAAGATATGACAGTAGTTAAGATTCACTCCCAACATTACTATGTTGAAATTACTATGCTGAGTATTAGAATGGTGCTGGAAGTTTTAGTCGATTCTACCTCTCAAAAGGCATTCAGTGACTGTTTACATGGGAAGAATAGGATGAAAGAAGTTTCCAGTCCTGTCTGTATTTGGTGCTGAGATATGAACAGAACACAGTTTCACTGGGAGATCACAACCTAGACATGATGAGCAATGTGGAAGCAATTAGATTAAAATGTGGTCAAGTCATGTAGTGATTGGAAAATCTACTAATACAATAGTAAAATGGAAACATGGTAAATATATTTAATGTCTTTGAACTGTGCACATAAAGAACATTGAAATTTCAACATTTTGCTATGCATCTATCTACCACAACTGAACAAAATTAACAGAGAACAAAAATAGGACAACCAGCTTTGCCTCAACTCTATAGGGAAATTATTTCTTTAAAATATGTAACAGGTGTTAACAGCAGGTGCTAGTGTTAGTAATTGCTTCCATTCTTAATAATCAGAGCCCATAGTTACTGGTGTCTTAGTATGTGACAGATATCATGTTAAAATTTAATTAATATAATCCTCTAAGGATAACAGAAGAACTAATGCCTTTGAGTTGTGGTATTGGAGAAAAATACTGAATATTCCATGGACTGACAAAAGAACAAATAGATATACTTTAGAGTCAAGGATCATGAAGCTCCCTATGGTATTAGAACTTTGACAAATGACTGACTATTCTATATATATACTATACTATACTATACTATACTATACTATACTATACTATACTAGTTGGCCTTAGCTAACTCACCCTCCCCAACAACCCCCAGGGGCATTCTCTAGCTGCCTCGGCTGCAGACTCCTTGTTCTCCATTTACAAGTGCCTTTAACATCATCAACAGCTGATGCACGTAAGAGAGAGTGCTAAACAAACTGAGGAGAGATTACAGTGAGGTGAGCCTGAGGAGAATCCGAGGCGATGGAGTCAGAGTTCTAGGTTTTGCTTCTGGATGATGGATTAAAGAGCTTATTTGACACTGCTATGAGATGAGGCTTGCTGGATGTTTGAGGAAACCAGAGGTTTATTTGTGTGCTGGACTAAACCTGCAGGCTTTCACTGTGTGATATCATTTGCCTTCCCTGGCCTTCCCACACCTGTCCACCTCAAACCTCACAACTCATGCAATCATTAATGGAAATGTGTACAACATAATGGAGGACTATGTCTTACCAAGATATGAGTTTTATATTTGAGAAATTATTGGTGGTGGCAGTTCTTCTGTGTGGATTAAGTGAAATCAGACTTGGCCTTCCCATGTTGCATTTGTTTTTTTACACTTCATCTCAAATACTTTGGTCATGTTGTTAGGAAGGGTCAATCCTTGGGAAAAGACATTATACTTGGAAAGGTAGAGAGAGAGTCAGCATAAGAGAGTAAGAGCTTCAAAAAGATGGCTTGACACTGTGACTATAACAATGGCGTTATAGGAGTGTCAGAGATGATAATGAAGATGGAATAGGACAGGACAGGGTTTAGATCTATTGTTCATAGAGCCACATGATGGACTTGCTAGCACATAGCAATAACAAACACAACAAGTCTACGACAATTTCTTTTTCAGAAAAGGGAAATGAAGCTCAGAAAAAGGTTTAAGTCACTCACTCTCAAATAAATCATAAATTTGGATTTTACTCCAGGCAATGTCATTCTAGGGTACTTATATTTATCCACCGTAGAATAAGGCATCTATCTTCAGAAATGAAGACTAACACCAAAAGTGAGCAAGAGATAAGAAAATTTTATCAGAATTGTTTTTGTCAAGGTTATGATTTCATTTTACTTGGATCTACAAACACTGTCCATAGAACCAATAGGCAAGGAATAAAATCACTTTATTACACAGGAAAAAAAATCTCTACAAATGATCTGTATAAATGGAAAAGTGTAATTCTGAGAACTAAGGTGTGCCTGTGGCATTTTCAGTGACTTCATCTGCATGTAAAACCAGGACAACAATTAAGGAAGACTGAGAAAGAACTGTTGCATTTCAATGATGGTAGAGGCAAAGAATACCAAATATACAATGGACTGCTAGAAGAAGAAACAAGTCTATCTTGGATGAAAAACCACCAGAATTGTCTTTAGAAGTAAGCATGGTGAGAATTCATCTTAAATACTTTGGACATGTTCACAGGAGAGATCAGTCCAGACTTGGCTAAATAAAGAGTAAAAGAGATGATGGCCACCAGTGTATTGAAACAATGGCTGCAACAATGGTTCAGACAAAGGAAGAGCTGAGAAGATGGTACAGGACTGGGTGGTGTTCTGGCCTGCAGTCTAGAGCTTTGCTGTGAGTCAGGACTGACATAATGACATCTAACACAATAACAATATTCATCAAAGATGAATTAGTCAATTTTAATCTTCATAGCATTTCATGGAAAAGTTCCAATAACATCATACTTCACTCTCTTTTTTAAATTTATGAAGTTAATGTGCTTTCTTGAAGGACTAGAATGATGTAGATGGGCCAATGCTTCGTAAGGATTCACAAAGGTCTCCTGTAAACAATCATTCTTGGAGTATTTAAAAAATTTTGGTTCTAGGCATACTTGTCTCTTATCTCAATGGTCTGCTTTCATAACATCCTCTAACGGTGCCTTCAGCATATCTCTGAGAGAAAAACGCTGATCACAGATAATCTATTATCATAGATTATACCAGCTAGTCTCATCACTCTACATTTATATTTGCTGACTCCTAAATCTATGCCGAGTCAAGACCTCAACCATTGAACTCTAGACTTAAAAATAGAACTGGTTACACAATACTTGAAACTATAACATATATCTTAACGTTAGCATACTCAAATTCAAATTCCTGAACATCCTTCTCCTCAAAACAAACCAAAACATACCAAAACTAAGTAAACAAACTAATATTTTACCTAGCTCTCTTTAAGCTGTTTTATTCTTATAATTACTCAGGCCTAAAACCTAGGAGTCATCCTCGAGCCTTCTGCTCTCACACAGCACATCTAAAGTGTCAAAAAACTTGTTGGCTATAATCTAGAAGTATAATTAGAATTCAAAAACTTTTAATACCACTCCTATCTCTCCCCAGGTAAAATAACTATTATTTCAAGTTTGATTATCATCAGTGTTAGGGGTTTTTTCTTCACAAAACTGCCAATGTGACCTTTAATATAAATCTGATCATATTGCTACATACGTTGTTTATTTGTTTTTTAACCTCAGAATAAGAGATGGGTCTACGAAGCCAACATGATAAGGAAAAGCACTCTCAAACTTTATTTTTTCTCACCTCCCTTCAGATCATACTTCCCCAGTCATCATGGCTACTTTACTCTTTCTTGAACATATCATTGTCAGCCCTTTTCTTTCCCCAAGGCTTTCCCACTTATACTTCCCTCTGTCCACACCAGGTTAATCCCAAAGACATGCATGGCTCATTTTCTCAGCTCTCTGAAGTCACTACTCAAACACTGAGGTCTTTTATAACCACGTTACATAAAATAACAACTATCACTCCACTCCAATTGAAGTAGTCCCTCTTGCCTTATCTTGTTTAGCATTCTCTATAGAACTTAATTCCATTTGACTTAAATGCTTACTTATCTGCTTATTATGTCTTTCCTCACAGGAATTAAGCATTCCATAGGAAGCAGACTTTATCTTCATAACTTTATCTTTACCTTCTAGAAGAGTGCTTCTTAGCCAACTGGTGTTCAATTAATATTTGTCACAACAATGAATAAACAGTTTCTCTGGTTACTGTTACTGGAGTTCTAGAAATAAGATTCAACTTGAAGAACTCAATATAATAAAATGCAATGCAGCAGTGTAAGCAATTCTAAAAGTAGCTTGTTGATTTAGAGTCAAAATAAAATATTATATGTCACCATAGATTTGGACTGTGAGTCATAGGCTATTACACTTGGGAGGCAGCTGCGCTGGACTAGGGTGGGAGGGAAGCAAGCTGGGAGTCAGATGACAATGGTCACAGCTCTGACACTGTCTCTGACATGTTGCATGACTTTAGGTCATCCTCCTTCATCCTTATGGGCTCTCACACTTCATTTAAGTAAAAGAAGAAATAAATGCAAATCTCTAGTGATCCATGGTCTGGTATGAATTTAACTACTGTTTGTTCAAAAGATACTCATTCTGAGTGTGTACAGAAGATTTGAAGACTATTTCGCTGCTCTACTCTGCTTGCAAGATAGAAAAGGTGTCACCCTTGAAAATGTATGGCTTACAAAAAAATTATGTCACGTCATTAACACAAGAAACACAAGTTAGAAGGTTCTTCCGCTACGGGCATCAGAGTGGGTGTCAGATATTATCAACTACAACATAGAAGGAACAAGTATTCAGGATGCTAAACTGTTCCAGAAGAAAAATGTTTTAAAAATTAAATTCACACATATAAAACAGCTTGCAGTTTTCTTTCAAAAGCATTCATTTCCCATTTTTGATGTGTGGTTTCACAGATGCATGGGATGTGATACGCTATTTTTCCATAAGTAGTAGAGATGACCTTTAAAATTACACACACACACCCTTTTCTCTATTCACCAGCCTGCGATCCTATGAAGATCAAATCCAGCTTTCTATTCTGCATTAACATTTGCGTGATCAGATATAATGTGGGCATCTTGATTTATCTGTGTCAAGACATTTTCACACAAGTGACTCACTCAGTGAAGCTGAGGCACTCCACACCACTCTGACACCATCTCCTTTGAGGTTGATTCCACCTTGGTGGTGTTACAAGCCAACATCCTGTCTAGCTGCTCTCCTCTGCAACACAATAGTATAATTGGAACTGACTAAACAATAAATCTCAATTTCCCTGTCCCGTCAGGAGGATCTTTCAATTTAGCAGCAGTCTACTAGAGCCCAGGTTTTCCCTCTACATTAGGAATCATTCTTGAATAAGCACACACACAAGATAACTGCTCACTGTCACATCAAAGGCACAAACAAGCACTACCAGTTCATTTAAGTAGACTTCATGGATCTATTTCTTGGGAAAGTCAAATATGGAGTGTTGCTCCTGGGTTGAATGTGTGGAGAGGCCACCTCCTCACTCAGGCTAGGCAGCTCAGGAAATAAAGTTCAATATGCTGCTTTCTTAAGAAGCAGGCTTCTCTTTGTCCTCTTAGATCCCCTTCACCAATACCTTTTCACTTTTTCAAAAGGTGAAACACCTTTACTGCATGAAGGCATTCATGAACTTTCCACCTAACAAGTTATAAATCACGAAAGACATTCCCAGACATATATCAAAACAAACATTCTGTATCATCCACTTATGATACTCTATATATAATTATAACATATATTTTATTTTTACTTTAAGCCAACAAGCCACTTTTATAAAGTGCTTACACTTCTACATTCCATTTTACTCTTTTGAGTTTTTCAGGTTGAATAAAATGAGCAAAGAACTGTGTATTCTATAGTCTTTATTAGTGTACAGATTATTTTCCTACTAAGACAGACCCCTCTTAAGATCAGGTTCAATTTATTACAGCCTGGTGCGTAACCTACCCCATAAATAACTAGCCAGTCTGATGCAGAGGTCAAATAGTGTCTTTCCAATATGGACTAAATTGTTTCCTAGACTCAATTTCAGAGTATCTCTGCATACAATGGAATTTAGTTTGTGGCTATTAAAATTCATCCATATCCATTTATGAGCTGTGAACTGAGTAAACTTATTTACCCCAACCACATCCATTTACTAATCTGCTGTTCAGCAGAGATAGTAGGGAGCATTGGTGGTAAAGTCTGTAGAAAGTTGCAAAGCTAACTCAAAGATGGTGTTTCTCTGGAGGTTCCAATCAACCAGTGACTCAGTGGAAAAAGATGAACAACCTCCACATGTGTGATTTACGTCCTCCTAAAATGTGCCAGAGGGTCAGCTATAAGCTGGTTACAATTTGATAGCAATGAACTTCTTAAAAGACTCTTAGTCTTATCAACCTCTGGCTGCCTGGGAGAAAGGTGAGCATAGACACCTTAAGATTTAAAGCCTCAGAAACCTGACAGAGGGTCACTATGTTGTTTGTTGTTAGGTACCGTCAAGTCACGTACTACCCATAGCGACCCTAGGAACAACAGATCTGAGCCCTGCCCTATCCTGAGCCATCCTCACACTTCCTGACACATTAGAGCCCACTGTGGAAGTCACTGGATCAATCCACCTGGTCACTGTGAGTTAGAATGAAATCCATGGCATTGAGAAAGAGTCTTCAGGACACTGTATTAAGTGAGAAAGTATCAAAATAATCCAGGTAGCATAGAGGTTAACGTGTTCACTGCTAACACCAAGTGGCTGTTTCTAACCCACGAGACACTCCACAGTGAGAAAGAAATAGTAGTCTCTTTCCCTAAAGATTTCGAGGCTGGAAACTCTATAGGGCAGTTCTACTCTGTCCTATTAAGATTGCAGTGAGCCAGAATGAATTCAATAGAAATGTTTTTTCCTTGCCTTTCATGGAACAGGAAGTGATATAATTTATGGCTCTTGAGTCCTCAGCCATTGTAGAATTTGTCTCTCATGAAAGCTTAAAATTGGGGTAGATATGTGTGCATATTTATACAGCTATGTCTATATATGTGTAAGACTCTCTTTCCCTCTTCCTCTCTCTCTATATTTATATTCACACACACATATATATATATGCATATATACATTTCTGTGCATAGATGAGTGTGTGAACATAGCATAAGCTATGTTTTATACTAGTGTGTAACTTTGGGTATACATGTATATGTGTTCACACATGCAGGTGAGTATGATTGTATGTACAAACGGATACAAGTATGCATGTTCAGTGGGGTGGATGAAAAGCAGGTAAGAAAGGAAAAGTAGAGTATTGAAGGTCATGAGTTTACAAACAAAAATCTGACAGGCATAGACTAATTTGAGATCTCATATCAAAACAATGACACATCTTTTGAATAAGTTTCCAAATTTACTCTCTCAACCTAAGGCAATTTTTTTTAAACACAAAAATTGCTGAATAGAAAACAAGAACACAGGTGTGACTATGTAAGCTTGTATTGTTTCTTATACTCCGTAGGCAGTTATGCTGCTAAACCAAGGGTGGACATCTCTGGCAGTGTGAGTCCACAAGTAGCTGCACAGGAGGAAGGTGGGTTTCTCCTTTGTGTGATTTACAGTCTCAGAAAAGCCAAAGGAGGGTCAGCCATAAGTCACTCCTGACTCCACAGCAACAAGAGTTAACCATCCATTTCAGGGATAAGAGACAAGTGGAACAGTACATTGACAGAAAATTACTAGTAATACAAGCTGGATTTAGAAGTCGTGGCACTAGAGACATTATGACCAATGTCAGATGGATCTTGGCAGAAAGCAGAGTCCCAAGGAATGTCTACCTGTGTATCACTGACATAGTCAAAGGCATTTGACTATGTGAATCACAACAAATTGTGGCTTAAATTGAGGAAAGTGGGAATCCCAGAACAGTTGATTGTGCCTATGTGCAACCTATACATGGATCAGGAAGCAGTCCTTAGAACAGAACAAGGAAACACTGCATGATTCAAAATCAAGAAGATAATGTATCAGGAATGCATACTGTCCCCATACCTTTTCAATCTATATGAAAAATAGATCATTCAAGAAGCAAGGCTCTCTGGGGAGGAGCGTTGATGCAGGATTGGAGGAAGACTCATCAACAACCTATGTTATGCAGATGACACCACTTTGTTTGCTGAAACTGAGGAGGATCTGAAACACTTGCTGAAGAAGATCAAGGACTGTAGTGTAGTCTTCAATATGGATTGAAGCTCAACATAAAGAATACAAATATTCTCACCACTGGGCCAATTAGCAGCTACATGATGGATGGAGACAAGAAATTGAGGTTGTAAACAATTTCAGTTTGTTCAGCTCCACAATCAACACTCTTGGCACCAGCATTCAGGGGGAAAAAACCCACCAAAAACAAAACCCAAATTGCATTGTGAAAATATGTTGTCAGGGACAACTTCAGAGTACTGAAATGCAACGATGTCAGTCTAGAGACTAAGGTGCACCTAATCCAGGTCATGTGTTTGTGATTACCTGCTATGCATTAGAAAGCGGACCACTGGCTAAGGAGGACAGAAGAAAATCAGTGCCTTTGGATAGTGGTACTGGAGAAAAGCCTTGAACATACCATGGACTGCCAAGAAAACAAACACATCTGTCTTGGAGACAGTGAAAACAAATTTCTCCATGGAGGCTAGGATTTTAAAGCTCCATCTCACATACTTTGGGCACATCACCAGGAAAGACCAGTCCTTGGAGGAGGGCATCATGCTCAGAAGGGTGGAGGGACTGTTCAGGAGAGGAAGACCCCACAAGAGATAGATTAATAAGTAACTGGGACAATGGGAGTTTATGTGTCAGAATTAGTGAGACTGGCTCAGGATAGG
This sequence comes from Elephantulus edwardii, assembly GCF_000299155.1. Lineage (NCBI taxonomy): Eukaryota > Metazoa > Chordata > Mammalia > Macroscelidea > Macroscelididae > Elephantulus > Elephantulus edwardii. Next base: position 5,614,561 of record NW_006399949.1, read on the forward strand.
GAAGCCTTCAGAGCTGCTGTAAATAGAGTGGCAAGCAACTTGACGGATTGTAACTACAACAATCACAACAACTCAGGTTCTTTTAATTTTGTAGCTTTCTACTGGACAGAAAAAAAGTAGAAACATATATAAGTTTACAAAGGGCTCCAATATTACTGTCATCTATACTATCTCTTGGCATCAGCTTCCCGCCACCTCCTACATTTTAGAAGTAGAAGAATAGAAGTCAGATCTATCTTGATTATGCTGAGACAAGTGACACAGTAGCTAATTCTTCTTACTCTTATGGCGTACCTTTTTTGGGCCTGTCCTCCTTCTTCAGCTCAAGAAATTGCTTGTTTTTTTATACCCATATATGAGACCACCAAATAAGAAAGGATATCTAGTAAAATAATAGAACAAAGGAAGTTAATTAATGAAGAGGAAAAGAAATCACTAAGCATTTGATTTTTGCATGGTGACAACCTGTTCAACCTTGTATGTCAAGTTCCCTTTTCTCATAACAGTTTCTCTGAAACATCTACCACATAGGGAGTGTGAAATTTGAAGTTTGATCCTTCTTTCTGAATTGGAGAAGTTATTGAAGGAATGAAGCTTTTGTGGAATATTTTCAAGTAGAGCCAGAGGAACTACTGAACCAAATCCCTACTTTATGAAGACTATGAGAGGTAAAATAGTTTGCTTGCTAAAAATCACACAGGAAATTAGGGTGAGAGAATGATGCATCTGAGCCCACCTCAAGGAACCTCATGCCAAATTCTAGGCAGTTCTAAGGAGGAAAAAGATTTCCAATATTTCCTTAGTTTCATACAAGGCTTCAGTGGTCGTGATGATGTTGCTTTTTATTTAAAGACAGTGGGAGCACAAGAAAATTCAACAAGAGCAGCTGAGTAAGAGAGATAGGTTAGAAGAAAAAAAAAAGAAATTAGAAGCCAATATCTGAACTAAAGATATTGGGGGGCATTTATTCTTATCTCACAAAGTTCAACTATCTTGTATTCCATCTGGTGATGTACTTAGCTAAGCAAACCCTACTGGAGGCTTTATTAAATTTTTATCAGATTCTGGTTCACAAGTTGAAAAAACAGGAGCTAATTCTGTGCTAATTTATAGTATATTTTAAAATTCACAGATTCATGTAAGCATCCAATCCTTCAATCAATAGAAAGGCTCTAAGGAATGAGGGGTACTCTCCAACACACTTCTAATACAGGACAGAAGAGTATACAGATGATGGCAGGTTATATAATAAACATAATGTTTAATCCACAAACAAGGATCCTGGGATTCATAGGAAGATATGCCATTCTCCTCCTGGAGAGATCATAGGAGGCATTTTCAGGGATGGAATTAAAGGAGATATGTTACAAGAACTAGAAATAGTTCAGTTTGTTGGTGCTCAGGGCATGTAGGACAAGTGTCAGGAACTAAGCCTGGAATGACAGGCAGGTAGGAATGTTCCTGTAAATGCATTCTTTCACTCTGCTTTCCTGTCTGCCTTAAACACACATAGATAACTCAATACCAGGAATCTTGGGCAGCAACCAATAAACACATACAATATTAAATGTCTTCTTACTCTCTCAACCTTCAGTACAAATACCTCAGTACCAATAATTCATCTGAGAACTCTCAGGATATTGAATAGAAAGGTATGTGTCCCACAAGAATAAAAATCTGACTAATCAAAATCCTCTGGGTCATCTAGGATCAAGCTAGCATTCCTTATTTCTTCTAGCATTCCTTATTTTGAAAGCTTCAAGGACTGTCTAAGGAAGTATCATGTAGTAACATTCACAAACGACCAATATTTTAGGACATATAAAACATCTTTTTAGGCGAGCTTTGGTGGCCTAGTGGCAGAAAACTGCACTGCAATCCCAGAGGTGCACGGTTCAAATCCACCAGATGCTCTGCTGAAGAAGGAGGAACAATCGCCTCCTGTACCAGTCAGATCCAATTTGAAAGTACACACATAAAAAACAAAAACAAAAAAAGCACATCTTTTTATAGTTTTTAGTCCATAGGCTTTTGAATTACTAATCTAAGGATTGTTAACCTATGTGATTGTGACAAAGCTGAGGCCAAGAAATGTGACATGGCTTGGAGAAGCTGGGACTTGCATTCATATCTTCTGTCTCCATATCACAATATAGTTCTAGGATCTAAGTATTCCACTGTAGTTAGAAACTTTATTCAAATTAACTCTTGATTAGAAGCGTGGTATATAAAATGGCAAAAATGGAACACCTTGAGTTAAATGTGGGATGTGGGTATTGTGGGGTGGTCCATATGCAAAAGGAAATGAGAAGAAGTCTCCATGAGAAACTCAGTTAGAAATGTCACACCTCAGTTTAAGAGCAATGATTCTGCCAATAACCACCTGAATTAGGAGTAGATTCTTCCCGTCTTCAGATGAAACCACACCTGTACATTGACATCTTAGTTGAATCACAAGAGATTGTAAAAGAGAACCATCCAAATTCCTGACATTCATGAACTATGAGGTAATAAATACATGTTATTTTAAGCTATGGTTGAAAGCAATTCTTTGTATGTAAATTGCTTATTTAAAGATTGTCCTACATATTAATAAAATCTGAAGATCACTGAAGGGAAAAACTCATTAAAAATATCCAACTCTCTTCTCCAACTCTACTTTCATCTAAATATCTTCAGCTCAAGGACTCAAAAGGAGGACATAGTGCTTCCCTCACATCCACCAAAACATAAATCTTAATCAATCCAGACAGGCCTTGATGGAAACAGACCCACCCTGAAGGTGAGGCACGGAAGAGTTTCAATGCGTCTGGTTAAAATGCCAGCAGCAGTCACACCGCAGAGGCAAAAGGGGAAACTATCTAATTAGAATAAACCCAGGCCAGTATCTTCAGAATCCTTCAAAAAGATGAACCTCATTGTCTAAATGATGTTTTAAAATCACATACATGGAAGACAAAGGAAGAGGTAAGATGACCAAGAACTAAAAAAGGGGAACGAACTGGGGGGAAGGGTAGAGAAAATAGTGCAACAATGAATGAATGGAAACCCAAAATCTCTGTAAATGTTCATTAAAGTTAATAAAATAAAATTTAAAAAAAAAAAAAAAAGATGACCATGAACTAGCTCCATTTAGAAAAGGGGAGCGTGACTTCTAGAGAAGGACTGACTGATATAAGGCCACAAAACCAGTCAGGAACAGAGCTGCAATGGGAATCCATTTCTCCTGGCTCACTTCAGTTCTTCCCAATTTCAATCAAGAAAGTAAAATTAAAAATATGTAGTTTAGATGAAGTAGCAACAACCTTATTTCATTCTCAGTAAACTTGATTTTCAGAGTACCTTATCTATAAGGGTATTAAGAGAAAAATGGGGACCTCTTGTGTCCTAATGGTAACAATCTGTGGTGCAATCCTGAAGACACATGGTTCAAATCCACCAGCTACTCTAGAGGAGAAGGAGGGGCAATCTCCTTCCATGCAAGTAACCGCCTCTGAAAACCCACTGAAAGGACAGCTATGGGTTGGTTTCTACTCAGTGGTACAAAACAACAAAAGCAAGAGAAAAATACATAAATTGCGTATTTGGGTATGGGTACATCACATATAGATTGGAAGCACATCACATATATATTGGAAGGATCATGATAGATGGTGAAGAGATTGAGATTGTTGACAGCTTCAGTTTGCTTGGCTCTACAATCAACACTCTTGGTACCAGCAGTCAGGAATTGAAAATATTAATTTCATTGGGAAAGTCTGCTGGACTCTCCAAAGTACTGAAGAGCAACGATGTCAGTCTGGAGACTAAGGTGTGCCTGATACAGGCATGAACTTTACAATTACTTGCTATGCATCAGAGAGCTTGAAAATGACTAGGGATGATAGAAGGAGAGTTTGCTGCCTTTGAGCTTTGGTGCTGGAGAAGAGTATTGAATATACCATAGACTGCTAGGAAAACAAGTTTGTCCTGGAGAGGGTGAAGCCAGGCAAGGATTTCAAGGATCCTTGAAGGCAAGGATTCTGAGGCTTCATCTGACATACTTTGAACATGTTGCAAGGTGGGATTAGTCCTTGGAGAGGGACATCATGCTTGGGAGGTTGGAGGGACAGCATAGGAGAGGAAGACCCTTGATGAGATGGATTGATTTAGTCACTGGGGTAATGGGGATAGGTATGTCGGAGAGAGTAAGATTCGCAAAGGATAGACATGGTTTATGGCTGTTGTACATAGGGTTACTATGAGTTGCAGGCAACTCGATGGCACATAACAACAATATATATATGGATTCAAATGTACAAATGACTAAATACTAAGCTTCCTATGATTTACTTTTAAAAACAGGAGATTTACAAAGAAAGGGATGCAGGAAAAAAAATGCAGGATTTTGTCCAAAAGGCAAGAAGTTTATAGTGCATTGTTTCCTCATGGAAATGTTATTTATATGTCAGTATTTATCCCGAGCAGGTAAGAATGTGACTATCATAAAACACACTATGTTTTATGACACACAACATGACATTTCTTCTGCTAAATGAGAGCAATAGGAAAAAATAATATTTGTAGAAAGTTTTACAGTTTATAAAAGTACTTTAATGGATAGTACATCACTTCTCACTCACACACACACACACACACACACACACACATCCCAAAAGTCTACAAAAAGCAAGGAAAGCTTAATATCATGCATAATGAGGTTAAAGGAACTCACAGAGCTAAAGTAGTTCAAATTCCCACCTGCAAATAAGATAAAGACTGAAGTAGAGTTTTATATTTCTAAGTATGAATGCTTGGTCAAGAATTGCAACTGCATGAGGTTCTTGTCTTTCAGTGCTGCGTAAAATTCCATTGTGTGACTATACCATAGTTTCTCTATCCATTTGTTCATTGATGGGCACTTGAGGTGTTTCTATCTCTTTGCTATTGTGAACAAAACAGCACTAAACATGAATGTGCATATATTTACCTCGGTGAAAGTTCTGGTTTCTTTACGGTATATTCCCAGTAGTGGAATTGCTGGGTCAATACTATACAAAATGAGCGACCATGGAGGACATTATGCTGAGTGAAATATCTCAGTCACAAAAGGACAAACACTCCATAATGTGACTGTTATAAAATAGGACTAATGTGGGGGCTGGGGAGAAACTAAGAGAGGATAAATAATGTACATGACATTGAACAGATGAGGGAGAGAACTGTATAAAAGGAATTTTGATTAGTTATTATTGGATGACAAGAGTCCAGAATAAGAGCTGCACAGTAAAGTGGCTGGCGGTAGTTGGGGGGGGGATGGAGGGGGCAACTGTACAACAATGAAAAAGAGGTTTGTTGTTTTTCTGGTGGGTTTTTTTGTTGTTGTTGTTGTTGTTGTTTTCCCCGAAGAGAAAAGCGAATTAGGGGGGCAGGGAGGAAAATGTGCAATAATGAAAGAATTGAAATCCAAGTTCCCTGAAAAAGAATTGCAAACGCAAATAATACACAATTATAAAACCAAAGCTATCTTCCAGTTTCTGTGTTTCTACTAAGTAAACTGGAAAAAAAAAAGTTCTCTAGGTTAGTGTTTCCTTTCCTGGAAAATGAAGACATCGAAAGAAAAGGTCCACTAAAGCTCGACACTGGAGATCTCTAGTGGTTTATTAGCAAGGAGTTGCAATGGCAACCCAAAGGCATGTAGTTCTCATCCATGCCTTGTGGAAGAAAGATGGAAAACCTCTTCCCATGAGAATTAATGCTTTTGCAAACACTATGGAGGGTCAACTATGAATTAGGTATAACTCAAGGGTACATAACAATCACAAAACTTTACGTTAAACACCTGTAGTTGACACTGGAGCAAATTTAAAGCTTGTACAATGATACAGATGAAAGAGAAGAGAAAGAGATTGGTGCTTACAAACCAGCTAATTGGAAGGGTTTTCAAAGTATGGTCCCCTCAGATGGTACTGAAGATGGATGGGTACCTTCTGGGAACCTAGAAACGGTTAATTCTAGAGCCTTACTCCAGACCTTGTAAAGAATGAAGCTGAACCTCAAGAAGCTGGGAATGAGGCCCATTATTAAGTGGTTGTAAGCCTCAGGGTGATTCTGATGGGAGGTAATACAGACTGCAGCTTTCCTTGTTCCAGTCTCTTAGCAAGTGAGGAACATAACAAGAATAAATTATACTAACAGGCCACTGTTAGCATTATTAAAATTCTGACACATTCATAATCTATGAGTCATGATTTTGTTTTTTAAGCAAACTCGGTTGTTATCGGAGGGATTACCTTGTAATCCACAGAAACAGATGCTGAAGATTCACGCATCTGTCAACAACAAGAGTGTTTATCGCTCTGGCCTTGGAGTCTATGTGGTAGAGATCACAGAAAGAATCAAAGGGCCTGGGCAAAGGACCAAAGAAAGAGCGAGCACGCCCTGTTGAGTACTGTATGAATGACTCTCATTTATGTGAGACAGATAAATTGCTGCAAAGAATGATGTATCATGGACCAAGTGTATAAGTATAAAAGTAGTAACTCAATTGAATAATAGGCATTCAACTCTCACTAATAAGATCTGTTAATAAAAGGAGTAAGTGCTTTATTGAGCTAGGTGCCAAAATAAAGTCTCAAGTGCTTTGCACATGGTAACTCATGTCATTCTCATTGCAACCCTATGATGTAAATAGTGTAATAATTTCTCTTCTTCAGACGAGAAAACTGAAGCAGCATAGAACCTTTAAGTGACTTCTCCTAGGTTCCACAAGTAATGAGCAGTAGAGTGAGGTTTTAAACCCAAGAAAGTCCAGCTCTAGAGCGCATTCTTTTAACAAGTAAAATATGCTGCCTCTAAAAGAATTTTAAACTCTATGAAATGAGTTCTAAATCATTCCCACATGTAATGACTTTGAGTTTAAATTAACCCTGGTCCTCCAACTCAGGAGGTGATTTCTTCATTTCACATGATCCCAATCTAGTTAAACCCAATCTAGTTTTAAAGCAAACTCTTCTGTTTGCCTTGACAAAGCATGATTAGTGTTGTTAAGATATCATTGAGCCAGGACAACTCACAGTTGATCGTTCAAGGAGTTTTCAGAAGCAGTTAATTGCAGAGGACAAGATGGCCCAGTCTTCTTCTGCTTTGGAGCAGCTGGTGGCTTCAAACATCATGCCTTTGGGATTGCAGTGCAGCTTCTTGCCATCAGTCCACCAGAGCACCAACAAAGGGATAAATTTGATGTAATGTGTCTTTTTTTGTTTGTTTCTTTCTGTTGGGCTTTTTTTTTTCTTTTATCCAGAAGAAATCACATATCAACTCCACAGCAAGATTTGCATAAAAGATTATCTAATTCCATGCCTAATGGATAGATTTAGAACCAGACCAAGAAAGGAGTTGTGACTACTTCATAGATACATTTTCCAACAGTGGCAATTAAAAGCCACCTAGGTCATCTTAATTAATTGAATCTGAAGGTCCACCAAAGTTGTTTAAATTGCTTTTTTCCAAGGGATAGCATATTTGTGACACTGATAAAGTTGTTTCCTGTTTCACCCACAAGCACTCCTGGTGCTTACCACAGTTGTCTCGATACTCCTGAAGGACTGCTGTCAAGGCCACTGAGGGTTCTTGTAAACAACAATTCTAATCAAAGACATATTTCGCACAGCTGTCCTGAGGAACTGTGCAATGACAGCAATGACTCAAAGTAGTTCCTTAGGCACAGAAATAAGTCAGTTTGGAAGCATGGGCTAAAATCAAGGCTGTGTCTTTCCAAATGTTTATATCAGAGATAGAAATCATCAATTCCTGAAACCATAAGATTGTCATGGAATCCTACTTATGTTGTTTTTAAGTACCTTAGAATCATCTACAACTAAGGCTGATCCCATGTACAACAGATCAAACACTACAAACCTTCTTACACTCTCTGCTAGACTCTAAGCACACAGTTGCACTCACTGTATAAATAAATCACCTTGAGGTTGTTGCTTTTCTATGCTAGAGCCTAATCTTAGTTTAAAATGATTTATTTCTAGGTTTATTTTTAAGAGTTTCATAGTTTCAATTCTTGCCTTTGTGTCTTTGGTCCATTTTAAGTTAATTTTTTTCTATAAACTGATGTGGGAATTAAACTTTGTCCTGTTGCATGTTGTTGTTATGTGCCATCGAGCCACTTGTGACTCATAGTGAACCCATGTACAATAGCCCTAAATGCTGCTCTATCCTGAGTCAATGACACACTGACTCTCATTACCGCAGTCATTGAACCAATCAATCTTATCAATGGTTTTCCTCTCATTCTCTGTCCCGCCACCCAACCAAGCTTACTGTCCCTCTCCAAGGAATGGCTTCCTTGCAACATTCCCAAAGTATATCAGACAAAGCCTCAGAATCTTTGCCTCCAAGGAGCATCCTGGTCTCACGCTCTCCAGGCTAAACCTGTTTGTTCTTCTTCCCATATGAACTCATGTCTTTTTGCATATTCACATCCAATTGTTCTAGTGCTATTGACTAGAAAGATTATTTTGTCCTCATTCACTTGGCCTGATATCAACTGAATATCTGTTGACTACAAAGGGAAGGATTCCCCACCCCAACCTGGATTCTCAACTCCATTCTATTTACCTATATATTTATCCTATATTAGCATCACATTGGGCTGACTGCTGGTGGAGGATAAATATACAGATTAATGGAATGAAGTTCTGAAATGACAAAATATGAGTCCTTTGATGTTGCTGAGTTTTTCCTAAGATCACAGCGGTTAATCTGTATGCTTTGAAATTCCATGCGAATTTGAGAATTAACTTTATTCCCATTGGTTCTTGATCATGTGCTATTTTCTGAAATTTTTTTTGTTAGACAATTTTTTTCTTGGGGGGGGCAATGACTCAATGTATTTCTTCTATTATCTTTTGGTGCTTCCTAGATCTTTCAAAATTTTACCCAGCTTTGTAAAAATTATCAAGTTCATTTTCATATGGTTCAAATATACCAGTTGTTACATACGAGAAGGTTAGACAATTTCCTCCAGTGCGATTTACTGCTACTGTAAACTTCTTGGAGGGTTAGCTGTGAGTGAGTTTTGATTCAGCAGCCCACAACAACAATAACAATGATAAATGGAGAAAAGATTGAAGTTGTTAATGATTTCACCTTGCTTAGATCAATAATCAACACTTTGGCATCAGTAGCCAGGAACTCAGGGTGCTATGGAGTGACAATGTCAGTGTGGAGACTAAGGTGTGTTTGATCCAAGCCATGGATTTTTCAATTGCTTACTATGTCTCTGAGAGCTGGACAATGACTAAGGATGTCAGTAGAAGAATCAATGTCTTTGAACTGTGGTGCTGGAGAAGAGCACTGAACATACCATAGACTGCCAGGAGAATAAACAGGTCTGTTTTAGAGAGGATGAAACCAGGTTACTCTGTGGAAGCAAGGAGTTGAAACTCCACCTCACATCCTTTGAACATGTTGTCTGAAGGATTCAGTTCTTAGAGATAGACATTATGCTTGGAAGGGTAGAAAATCAGTGCAAGAAAGACCTTGGATGAATTGACTGACACAGTGATTGTGGCAATGGGATCAGACATGTGAGACAGTGAGGTTGGCTCAAGAAGGGCACCGTTAAGAGCTGATGTTCATAAGGTCACTATGAGTAGTAGTCAACTTAAAGTTATATCTTTCATTTATAGGAAGAGAATATATTACTTTACTGGAGTAATTACTTGCTATTACTATAAGCTACAAATTGATTAAAAATGTCATTTCTCCTTAAAAAAAAAGTCTTCCATGTTTTTTAAGATGGTCTCATATTTCCATTCCATTTATAAAAACCCTCAAATTCATTGTCAGCAAGCCAGAACTAATTCATGGCTGATCTTCCAATCGATTTTCATGTTCAAAGGATATGAGTAGTTGGTGGGTTCAAATAGCTTCTATTTAGGGTGCCAGACCTCCCTATTCAATTTACACTGAAGCAGGCAACTGGTCTCTTAAATGGCTGATACTTAGAAATACTTAAGACATTTCAAATTCTGAGGTCAAGATAGATTAAAAACAATGAGGTAAAGGAAAGTCCTTTACTTTAGGAGGGCTTTCCAGGAATGACAGTTAAAGATTCTATGGTATTTCTGTTGTTGTTGTGTTGTTATGTGCCATCGAGTTGCTTGTGACTCATAGCAACCCTATGTACAAGAGCTCTAAATGCTGTTCTATGCTGTGCCAAACTAGCCATCTCAAACGCATTTATTCCCACCGCTCCAGTCATAGAATCGATCCATCTCACCAAAGGTCTTCCTCTCCTTCGCCACCCCTCCATTCTGCCAAACATGGTGTCCCTCTCCAAGGACCAGTAACTCCTTGCAACATGCCCAAAATATGTCAGATGAAGCTTCAGAATCCTTGACTCCAGGGAACACTCTGGCTTCACCCTCTCCAGGACAAACCTGTTTGTTCTCCTAGCAGTCGATGGTATATTCAACATACTTCTCCAGTACCACAGCTCAAAGGCATCAATCCTCTTTCTATCAACCCTATTCACTGTCCAACTCTCTGATGCATAGCACATAATTGCGAAGACTATAGCCCGGATCAGGCGCACCTTAGTCTCCAGCCTGATATTTCTAATAAAATAAATTTTTTTTTAAAAAATTCTATGATATTTCTGTATACATTTGTTTTTTTATTTCTCCTTAAAAAACAACAACAACAACAACAAAAAACAAAAAAACCCAAGCACATATCAGATTGTCAATCGGTTAGTTAGCTGTTAATCTTCTGGCATTACCCCAAATAGTCTCTCATAGGAACTTTGATATTATATTGGATAACAAAGGCCCTGTCTTTTTAGCAGTTCTGAAGATGACTCAAAAGAGATCTAAACGTGTTCCTCTATATAAAATTACCACTGTAATAGATAGGAATAGTAAGTATTGAATTATAACTCATGATAAATAAAAACACAACAATTCCTCAAACTCATTAATGTCATATCAGAACCAAATCATGGTTGACTCATAGCATTTGGAGGCTTTAAATTGCACAGGAAGAGCCTGTCCATGTTTCTTACATGAAGCTGCTAGTTTAATCAAGCCTTTATGGTACGAGCACAACTACTTATGAATTATGTCATGAGATGCTAACTAACATATGGTTGTTGTTGTTATTGTTATGTGCCGTCGAGTCGTTTGCGACTCATGGCGACCCTATGTACAACAGCCCTAA
>NW_006399949.1:5626744-5674331 GCF_000299155.1 Elephantulus edwardii
CATTCTTCTCAGAGTCAGCCACAGTTTGTTATGATCCACACAGTCAAATGCCTAATTTTAATTAAGTGCAGGGTCTTCTAGTGATATAAGCTAATGTTAGGATGAAATAGAAATTTTAGATTCATTCACTTTTACCATTAGGTTGCCCTTAAAAAATCCATTTGCTCCAAATCAAAACCACAATGATTTCACTCAAATAGCTGTGGCAAAATTTAAAAGGACAGCAAGTAATAAATGTTAAAGAAGATCTGGTGAGATAGGAACTCCTATACACTGTTGGTGGGATTGTAAAACGATATAACCATTCTGGAAGGCAGTTTGGAGTTTCCTCAGAGAGTTGAGCATAGAAATACCATATGACCCAGCTATTCCAATGCTTGGAATATACCCCGAGAAAATGAGAACTGAGTCACAAACAGAGACTTGTACACCAATGTTCACAGCAGTGTTACTCACCATCACAAGGACATGGAAACAGCACAAATGTCCAACCACTATGCAGCATGCAGGAGCAATCATTTTGCAAATCTAACTTGGAAAGGACTGAAGAGCTTTATGCTAAATGAACTAACTCAGTCCCATAAGGACAAATACTATATAAGACCAAGGAGGGGAGAATGGGGACAGAGGGGTGAGGAAGGACAGGGGTGAGGGGCCAGGGGGTGGTTATAGGGTCTCACACTTTGATGCGTGGAAGAAGGGGTAGGCAAAGGAAATGGGAAAGATCCAGTGTGCAGAGTAGCAGAGGGAATATGTCTGTGTTTCACTGACTATACAAAAGCATTTGACTTTGTGAATCACAATAAATTGTGGCTAGTCTTGAGAAGAATGGGCATTCCGGAACACTTAATTGTGGTCATGGGAAATCTATACAAATCCAAAGCTTATGAACTTTATAAGTAAACTAGTATAAAATAAAAAAATTCTTTAAAAAAGTAAATGATGATATAAACAATAATTTTTTCAAAGAAAAAAAAGTGTTTCAATAACAAATTTCATTTCACCAATACCTAGTATGTCAATAGTTAGGCATTACATTTCTTCCTCAACAATCTCCAACTCTGCTACATTCATACCTCTCACATTCCACCTTCCAATCATTAGGGTCTGTTTACAACTGTTCCTCCTTCTTTGTGATTCCCAGTGAGAAGGTTCTGCCTCTGGTACCATATCTGCTAGTCTAACCTAAATGTGTTCTCTTGTCCACAGGGTTATCTGAAGTCTGTTATTCAGGAACTGCCAGATGACAGGTGGGGTTTAGAAGAGGCTGTGGCACAAGGGGCATCATAACCAACATTACATGGATCTTGGCTGAAAGCAGAGAGTACCAGAGGAATGTGTACCTGTGTTTCATTGAATATGCAAAAGCATTTGACTGTGCAAATCACAACAAATTGTGTCTAACTCTGAGAAGAATGAGAATTCCAGAACACTTAATTGTGCTCATGCAAAATCTATACTTGGACCAGGAAGAACAGAGCAGAGAAACATTGCATAGTTCAGGATCAGAAAAGGTGTGTTTCGGGGATACATCCTATTTGCATACCTTTTCAATCTAAATGCAGAACAGATCTTTTAAGAGGCTGGGCTTTATCAGGAGTAATGTGGCATCAGGATTGGAGGAAGATTCAGCAACAACTTGCATTATGGAAACGATACAACCTTGCTTGCTGAAACTGAAGAGCACATAAGGCATTTGCTACAGAAAGTCAAGGATTGTATTCTTCAATATAGATCGAAGCTGAATGTCAAGAAAACAAAGATTCTTACAACTAGGCCAATTGGCATCTTCATGATAGAGAAGAGAGTGAAACTGTTGTTAATTACAGCTTGGTTCCACAATCAACACTTTTGGCACCAGCATACAGGAAATAAAATTCTGCTGTTAGGGACCTCTCTAGAGTACTAAAAATCAATTATATCAGTCTGGAGACTAAGGTGCACCTGATCCAGGCCATGGTCTTTACAATTACTTGCTATGCATCATAGAGCTGGGCAATAACTAAGGATGCTAGATGAAGGATCGATGCCTTTGAGTTGTGGTGCTGGAGGAAAGTGTTGAAAGCATGATGGACTGACAGGAGAAGAAACAGTTCTATCCTGGAAATGGTGAAATAGAGCTGCTCCCTGGAGGCAAGGAGTTTGAGGATTCACCTCATATACTTTGGGCACAGGGCCAGGAGTGACCCTTGGAGAAGAACATTACGAATGGAGGGACAGTATAGGAAAGGAAGACCAGGATGAAATGGATTGACCCAGTGACTGGAGAAGTGGGATTAAGTCTGTCAGTGATGATGAGATTGACTCAGGATAGGCCAGGTTTCAGAGCTAACATCCCTAGGGTCACTAAGAGTTGCAGGCAACTCAATGGCACATATAAACAACAGCATAGATAAATAAGAAAGCTAACCTTTGCCATACTCTAATGAGATGTCAAGTCCAGATTAGATTTTCTAATAGATTTCTTGAGTATGAATATATACACTTATGTATTCATGGTAAAATTAATTTTCAGTTATATGTCACTTAATATCCACAGCATGCTCTATGATTTGACCACTGTGCAAACCTTATATTATGTGCAGGCACTCCTAGATTATGGAAAAAATTTTATTGATAAATTTGTCTTTAAGTCCAAACAATATCCAGTGTCAGTAAGTCAAATATATGTCTCAGTATAAAATGTTCTATACTATGAAAAACAAAAAGAACAACTTTGTTCAAGTTGCATTAAACACCTTTAATATAAAATACCATACTGTATATTACAGAGTAATACTAACTCAGTATTAGAAATGATTATATGTGCCTCCAGTTTTTAATAGAAATAGCTGTTACTTATGGAGTTCTGATGGCGTCTGTTGAGAGTTGTACTCTCTAAGGTGGTGCCTCTCTAGAGGTTCAAATCCTTCAGGAGCTGTCGGGGGAAAGATGGCCACGTTCCTTCTAGGTCATTTACAACCTCCAATAACCCTGTATGGAGTCAGCTATAAAACAGCTCTGACTTGACAGCAATGAGATTTTTGAGACGTTATCACAAATATATTTGTGGTCAGACCTGGTCCCAAAGGATAGTATGTAATGCATGACTGTACTTCTTCAGCAAACAGAAACTAGGAAACAAAATGCACTAAGGAACAAGAACTTATTTTGCCTCAGGGACTTCAGAGTCTGGTATTTACCACAATTATTTTTTGGCCATTCAACCTTAAAACATTATACATGTATATACTGTCTCACAAAATATATTCTGGGTGGAATAATTACTAGAATTTTCACATTCTACTTGACTAACTTGTGATTCGACACCTTAAAGCACGATTCTATCTCCTCCTCTGTCTTGAACGCCAGCGTTACAGCTTTGCTAAGATGCTTATCTGAGTGAGTTCATGGGGTCCACAAATGAGGAAGGCAATCGCCAAGTCTACAGAGGCTCATTTGCATTTCCCAGTGAACACTAGAACTTTTTGCAGTTGACTCCACTGCAAAAGGTACACCACAACACCATAAAATCATTCTCACCTATAATTTTACAAAGAATTGTGGCTTTTCAAATCACAAAACATAAGTAAAGTTTTGCTTTTTAGCCAGTATGTTCAGTGAAAGAGAATGTACAACTTTCTAGGGAATTATTCCACAGTGTAAAGGGAGCCTTAGTTAGAAGTTGCATTGAGTATAACTTTTTTCCATCTTTTTTTGGTTTTTTTATTATTATTATTAATTTTAATGAAAATTTACAGAGACTTTGGATTCCCATTCACTCATTCTTTGTTGCACTTTTCTCCCTGCCCATCCCTCCCCCTGAGTTCACTCTGCTCTTTGAAAAAGAAAAATTCTTTCATTGTTACACAATCCCTCCCAGCAAGTCCACTCTACTATAACTTTTATTTGGAGCTCAGAGCAATCAATCACCATGTCAAATGTTGATATGCAGGTTTGGTAACCAACCACTTCTAACAACTTCTGTTTAAAGAAAACATGATTATTATCATACTGTAGTCTGACTGTAAAGTATATAAAAGAACTGTTATTTTTGGTAGGTGCTAACGTGACACATAGAGGCCCTACAAACAACAGATCTGAATTCTATCCCACCGTGTACCATCCTTATCATTTCTGACACACTAAAGCCCACTGATGAAGCCACACCTTCAATCCAGCTCTTGGGGGTCTTGCTCTCTTTTGCTGAGGCTACATCATTCTAAGCATGATATCCTTGTCAAAGAACAGCCTCTCACCTTATGTACTTTGTGTATGTTGATAGGAGGGGATATTCTTTGGAGAGGGACACAATGTTAGGAAGGGTGGAGGGTTGACGAAGGATAGAAAGACCCTCTACGAGGTGGACTGACATGGTGACTGTCACACGGAGTTCTTATGGGTCAGAAAGTGTGAGGATGGCACAGGATAAAACAGGATTCAGATCTTTTGTTTATAGAGTTGCTATGAGCTGTACTCAACTCGACAGCACCCAACAACAACTGTAATATGCTCAAAGTATGAGAGATGAAGATTTGCCATCCTTGTCTCCAAGGATTACTCTAACTGCACTTTTTCTGAGATACATTTGTTCTTTCTTTTGACACTCCATGAGATATTCATTACTCTTCTCCAATACAACTCAAAGATATCAATTCCTCTGTTATCTGAATATTCATTGTCCAAATTTCAGATGCATAGCAAGTGATTTAAAGACCATGGTTTGAATCAGGTATACCTTAATCTTCAAACTGATATCAGTGCTCTTCAGTATTTTGGAGAGGTTCACAACAGCAGAATTGCCCAAAGTATTAAGTCCTCTGATCTGACTTCTAGGATCAAGGGTGCTGATTGTGAGTTTGGGTAGGAACTAAGTATTTAATAAAAAAAAAAAGAAGAAATATATCCAGGTTTTTTGTTGTGCTGTAGTTGTAAAGTGTCATTGAACGAGGTCTGCCACCTAGGGATTCTACATACAATACAATAAAACAGTGTTCAATCTTGCACCACTATCCCAATCAATGTTGTGTTTAAGGCACTATGTTAATTGATCTTGTTGAGAATCTTCCTCCTTTTTCATTGAATCTCTAATTTATTAAGTATGATGTCTTTCTTTAGGGACTGTCCCTTCCTGATACATAGCCAAAGTATATAAAATGAATGTTGCTATCTTTGCTTCTAAGTACCTTTCTTCTGAAAGTTCACACATACATAAAATTCTTCACCAAAAACACAATTCAAAGGCATCAACTCTACTACTTCAGGCTACTTTGTTCAGTGTCCTTTCATATGCATACAAAAAAACCTGAAAATATTATGGCCTAAGGCAGGTGTATTTTAGTCTTCAAAGTGATATCCATGCCCTTTAGCACTTTACATAGATGTGGCTTTTTTCTTAAAAATGCAACAATTGCACATAAATGTTATTGAAAACTCTAAGTTCTATTTAGTAAAAAATATTACTGAATTTGCTATTTGCTGACAAATTAGGGGGAATAAAAAAGGACCTAAGGTCTCAGATGAAAATGACTACTAAAATAATATATAAACAGGGTGAGAGGAGGAGAGAATTAGAGGAACCAGTTCTGACAAGAATGCTCATTAGTTCTGTAAATGTGATGTGCACTTCTCTTTGGCTATCAGGCTAATTTTTCCATTAAGATATTCTAAAATGGAGAGACAATATGCAGTGTTCCATATGTACTTCTTTTTAAAGTCATTGCCTAGATTGAGCCACTCAGTGTATTGTAACATAATCATTCTGAGGTGAGGCATCATCAGGATCTCACGAACAAATCAGAGCTAAAGGTTGCCATGAAACACTGACCAGAACAAATGAAGACTGCTTAGGTTTTAGCTAAACTGACTTCTTGGTGCTGTTTCACAGTAACCATCTGCTCACCTTCTCCCAAATCATCGCTGGGAGCTGACACACCCTGGGAGCAGGCTCTGACACTGGGTTAAGCAAAATGGACATTTTTTTTGGTACAAGAGCTCGAGGTACAAGGCAAAGCAGATTGTCAGCCTAAACCTCTGAAAATGAGGTTACATTTCCACGGCACTCAAAACCTTAAAAGGTTAACTTTGAAGTGCTCATCACATCTGACACAAACACAAACATCTTAAAAAAAAAAAAAAAAGAGGAGGAGGTATGAATGTTATTGAGACTCAATTATATCCAATCTAAAAATTAACTGCCCGTCATCAGATCCATGCAATGCTATTCTGAGTCAGCTAAGCACTCCTCCACCCCCACCTCATTATGATTTAACTGCCGACGGTTGCTGGCAGGTACAGACTCATTAAAAAGAACTCAGAACCTCTAAACATGAGCATGGCAAAAATGAGACCTCCTTTTCTTATACATTGGCATTCTTTACATGTTTTCTTTTTTCTTTACTCCAGTTAATATCTTACCCATGAGATTTCCAGAGTGTTCCAATTGATTATTTACTATTGCTTTCAAACAAACAGCAAAAAAACCAAAGGGGAAATATAGACAAATCCATTTTTTCCATAAATTGTGGTACCCTCCTCAATTGCTCCCATGGGAATATGATAAGAGGAAAGTAACAGTCCTCACACCTTCTTCCCTTCTCTTTCTCCGAAAGGGTCAGGACCAGTTCCTACCATAATTCCCAAGTTTCAGAACAAAGAACAAACAATGTTCCCAGTCTACAGGGATAATCTCAAGTCTCATCACACAGTGTCAGACCATGGCCGCTTTTCTCTTCAACGCATGTTTGACTTGCACTGAATAATATGAAATATTGAATGTTTAATTACTAATTAATCTTCCTTGCAGTTATTCAGGCTTTTGCAAGCTAGAACACAGAACCCAGAGAACAGAAGAGCTGTGGCACCACCAGTGCTCCACCCTGATCAGACTGGCTCCAAGCTCACAGGCCACACGAATTCTTAACAGGAAACCTTCCACAGAAGACAAACAGTAAACCCATTGCTATCAAGTCAGTTCCAAACCACTGCACTCCTACAAGATGGAGCAGAATAGCACCTTTGGGTTTTCATGGCGCTAAATCTTCAGGGAAGCGAACCCCTTCATAGTTCTTATAGGGAGTAGTTGGTGAGTTTGAACTTGGTGTTTCTCAGCTCTGCACTTAACCACTGGATCACTATTTCACATGTTAAAATATTATTGCTTCCTAAAAGGCACTCAGTGGTTAGAACACTAGGAGGACAATTGAAAGTTATGTTCACAAACAGTACTTAAAACATTAAGCTTCCAAGTATTGTAGCTAAAAAGTTAACTATTTTTTAACTTTTTGTTTTGTTTTTTAATTAATTTTAATGAAAGTTTACAGAGACTTAGGGTTTCCAGTCATTCACTGTTGCACTTTTCTCCCTATCCACCCCCTTACCCCAATCACTCTTCTCCTTGAAAAGAAAAAGACAAACCTCTTTCATTGTTATGCAATCCCTCCCCCAAGTCCACTCTACTATGTAGCCTTCACTCTGGACTTCTATAATGACAAGAATACCCATTCATATGTCCCTTTTAAACAGTTCTCTCCCTCGTCTGTTTCAATGCAATTATATCATTCCTCCCCTCCTTCTTTGTCTTCTCTCAACCCTGATATCAGTCCCGTTTTACAATAGTGGCCCTATGCAATATTTGTCCTTTTGTGACTGAGATATTTCACTCAGCATAATGTCCTCCAGAGTCATCCATTTTGCATATATTTCATGAGTTTCTTGTTTTTCAATGATGCATAGTATTCCATTGTGTGAATATACCAGAGCTTCTCTATCTATTCATTTACTGATGAACACTTCAGTTGTTTCCAGCTCTTTGCTATTGTGAAAAAAGTTGCAATAAATATGGGTGTGCAGTATTTTTTTTAACTTTTTAAATAATGAAATTAAATAGATTCTTTATATGGCAACAAACTTTCATAAGAGATGTGTCTGAATCTTCACTGAAATGAAGTTTTTAAAGCAAGCCCTATACATACTGCTAGTAATCCCAAAATTAGTTTGGAAGGATTGAGTGCATTAGATTTTAAGCCAGAATCTTATTTCTTATTGTCTCTCCAGAATAATATTGTATATCTGAGCAAGGGGAAGGTTGTAGTTAGTTATCAGGCCCATTTTAGAAACAAGGTTAAATAATTGCAGGTTTGTGATGTGGCCAAGTTGATACGAATGAAGCTCTTCCTTGAAAAGTGAGATGACAGTGACTTTCCTGTTGGCAAATTTGGAGTCTGGGCTAGCAAACCAAAGTCAGTTTTATTCTTCATTCCCCCAAGTCTCTCCAAATATGTCATACTAGTGTAAATGACAATATCAAAATCCTCTTTGGATGTTTGATAGTCAACTAAAATTTTAAAATCGTAAATCCAAACCAAATACATTGCTATCAAGTCAATTCTGGCTCCGATTACCCTACAGAATAGGGTAGACTTTGCAAGACTGTAAAGTCCACAGACTTTGCAAGACTGTAAAGTCCACAGACTTTGCAAGGCTGTAAATCTTTGTGGGAAAAGGTTGCCTCATCTCTTCCCACAGAGGAACTGGTGGGCTCCAAGATTAAGTGTCTGATAAGCAACTATCTGCCATCATAGCACCATTAGAACACCAAGATTAAATCTCCAATCACCCTGACATATTAAAGGATAACTAAAAGTTCTTCCAAATCACCTAGGTACCAGCTGCAATGCTTTCAAACTATCTATATGGGAGAAAGGCAACCTTGATAAGGAATTAGATAACCAGCATTCTAGCCTTGATCTTGCCTAGGGAAATAAACAAACACAAATCATTCCTCTACACTCTTCTTGCTCCATGGGAGAAGGATGGGCAATCTCCTCCTGTATGATTAACTACCTCTGAAAATCCATTTGAAGGTCAACTGTGGGTTGATTCCGACTCAATGGCACACAACAACAATGATGTCTCAAAAAAAAAAAATCAACAGAATTGTAGTCTGACTGGTTGTGAAACTGCCAGAGAGTCGCAGCCACACCTGTCCAAACAAATGACACCTGTGAGTGGGGTCTACGCTAATTCAATCCTGCCATATTATTATATGTTTTCTCGGTACCTTAGAGGTATGTTTTTGTTGGTGTGTTGTCGGTTTTTTTTTAAAATTTGTCTAATCTTCTGTAATGTTTCCAAGAAAGCACCATAAAAGAGAGATGTTTTGGATTTAAACTAGCTGAGATACTAAAAGGAACTAAGCTGTCCCTTGGTTGCTGTTAACATCCATAGGGAACCGTTATGCCACGGTTCAGAGAAAATAAAAACAATCATGTAGCCTATCTCCAACTGGATATCCTTGGGCATAATCTTGCCCTCTCCTGGCATCAATTTTTCTTCCACATAGTAAGAGCTGAGCTACGTGACCTTAAAGATCTATTCTGTTTTGATATGCTATGATCGGATCATACTGAGCAGGCAATTCTCCTGATGGCGAGCTTCCAATTTCTCCCTTCTGTTTCATGTAAAGCTATTTCCCAAAGTACACATTTAAAACTGAGTAGGAATCGTAGTTCTAAACATTAAGGTAATTTCATTTTATAATATCATGCAGTATCATAAGTATGTGTGTGTGTGTGTGTGTGTGTATTCTATATATATATATATTCTAAAGAAGCAACCCTTAAACTCACCATCTCCAGAAATATTATTGTCCCCTAAAATTTCTTCTGCTACCTCTAAAGTCCAAAAGCAGCAAAAGACTGCTTAGGGACTGTGTGCATTTGACTTTTTTGTGAACATCAAACTTTTTGTACTCCCTAAATCCTTCTGATAGCACAACTCAACTAACTAACCTATTTTTCAAACAGCGGTAAGTATTTTCTCATTACTGTTACCAGCGCACTTTAAATCCTAAGTGTGTCTCATTATACATGTAGAGATACAGGGCCCAAGTGAATGAAAATGCTGCTTTGTCTATCCTGTACTCCCTGATACTTATATAAAATAGTAAAAGATGAAATGTTTATATTCCTGTTTGGTGGGTTTTTGTGTCTGCCCAACACCCCCTGCTGTAAGTACCTTCAATACTTGGTGGGCTCATATACTGAATTAAAGTAGCACTCTGAAGACCTTCTTCTGTGTGCCTTTGAATTGTGTACGTGCTATCTCATCTCGAAAACTAGGTGTTTCTCTAGAGTAAGATGATACTGGCATACCTTTACATAGCCAATGCCTAATCAATATGGAGCTTGAGTGTCCCAGTGGTAAGGAGCTGTACTGTCAATCCAAAGGCATGCAGTTCAAATCCAGCTGCTTTCCAGGAGAAAGATGGACTATTGCCCCTTATGCAATTTACAGTTTCTTAAAACCCACTGGAGTTTCAGCTATGAGTCAGTTCTGACCTGACAGCAAATAACAACAACCCACGGTAGAAGGAGCCTGGTGGCAACGTGTGTATTGTGCTGAGTCTCTGACTAGAAAATGAAAGATTTACAGCCATGGAAACCCAATGGAGGGTCATGATGTATCAAAATTAATTCACCAACTATGGATTTTGGTTGACTTTGCTCCACCGTAGAAGCACAGGAAGCTGCTCCAGTGGTATAATCGACAGCAGTTGCTCTCCTCATCCCAGAGCTGGGCATCTCTGGCATTTGGAATCCACCAGCCACTCTGCAGAGGGAAGGAAGATGGACAAAGTCCTCCCATTGCAATTTACTACTTGGAACCCATGAAGGGTCCCTAGAGCTGGAGTAGATTTAAGGGCAGTGAGCAGAATCACAATACTAATTGAATTGAAATGAAGGCATACAAATGAACCACTGTTTTACACACACACAGATCTTTACCTCAAGGGAGCAAACTGGTAATAGTAAGGAATTGCGTTGAAAACTCAAAGCACATGGCTCAAATTCACAAGCTGCTCTACAGAAGAAAGGTGGGCCATCTCCTCTTGTACAATTTGTATTGTTGATGATTGCTGTCAAATCGAGTACGACTCATAGTGACCCTATGAAAAAAATGACCTGAAGCCTTTCGATAACTATCATTTCTCAAAGTAAATAGAGTTCTCTTTGTACTACTTATAGCCTCTGAAAAATCCACTGGAAGGTCAGCTGTGGGTCAGTTATAACTCAACAATGCACAACAATAAAAACTTACAGGACAAATACTCCATGTATATAATCATTTTCACTAGATCCATGTATCAAAACAGCATTACAAAGGTGAGTCAAAGGTTGATTCAAAAAAACCCACAATACATACCTGAATAATGAGAAATCATAGACCTACTAGACTACAAGTAATCAGGTAACTCAACGGGTTTTGAAATTTACTTTGGCTCAAAAATGGAAACATCAAAGTTGGACGTTAACAATCTACATTTCTAGGACTTTTCAAGTACCTTTTAATTACAATACAACATAGTCTGCTGCAGACATCATCTTCTCTTGGCACATTAAAAAATATTTTAAGTGTGTGATTATTGTTCTCAGAGCATATAATTATCTTAAGCAATAAATACTAATACATCTAGTTCAGTTCTAGCTGAGTGAAGATAATTAAGAAGCATGAGATGTACCTTCCCATTAACTCAAGCATCCTAAACAAGAATTATTTCTTTAAAGTTAGGATATATCACTCTTTAATTTTTGAGTGGAACAGATACAACAAGAGAAGACTTAAAAATTAGGTAAAAGGGAAAAGAGATTTAACTCTACTTTTTAGCTTCTTTTAAATAAGAGTCATCATAATATTTTTCCTATCTTATAAATTCTTTTTCTATAAAAGCCATACTCCAGGAACACAGTTATTCACAGAAATAAATTATTCTTTGCAATTATAAATATACTGAAGAAAACAAAGCTAAACACTTTCAAATGCTCAAGTCTCATTCTTCAACTTAAAATCAAACACTGACATAAATTGAAAGTCTAGCTCTGTTTACACAGCAGTCGCATGGCCTAGGACAACTCGTTTATCTGTTAAGGTTTTGTTTCTTCATCCACAAAATAAAAGCCTGCGTTGTGGAGATGCACAGTGAGAACATGGGTGAAAGTGTTTCACCACCAATAAAATACTGTCCAAATACTAGTGATTACGAGTTTGTGTAAATAGTTAGATTGCTCACACAAATATGCAGCTGTTGAATAAACCCATTAAAATTCCATGGTTTATGGGAGGCATGCGTAGACACAACTTTAAAGAATGAAGTCTATATTAAGCAAAACCTCAGAGCAGAATCTCCTCAGTACATACCAGGGTTTAAGAATTTTAGAGGAGGGAAATGAAATTAAAACCCGGTAAAGAAAAGAATATAAAAACACTTGGGCATAGAAAAGCTGAGTCCAATGGCAAAGTTAGTGGTCTTTTTGACTTAAGAAAGTGGACAGTAAGGGATCTGTTTGGGTAGAAACAGAGCATTTATTAATATCAAACAATAGTCAGAAACTACAAATAAGTAAGTCACATTGTAGACTATTTTCAAACCTGCAGTCATCTTCCTGAAACTTTCAACAGTTAATCTCATGTGACTTCTTTCTTTGTAAGAATGAGTTTTCGCTTTGCCCTGCTTGATTATCAGCTTAGTGGTGAGGAGTTGTGCAGCTAACCTGAAGTAGGAAGTTTGAATCCACTAGTTGCTCCATGAGAGAACGATGACCAAACTTCTCCTATCTGATTTATAACCTCTGCAAAAGCTCACTGGAGTTTTGGGTGAGTTTCCACTCAATAGCATATAAGAGCAACAATAACATTAAGAAAAGATAGACTAGAATCTTAATCTTGCATTCATGCTTGCCCACAGGTAAGTAAAGTACTTTCATATTGTAGCTAACTCCTTACACCCTTTAATGGCATCACCTTCAACTATGCATCATCTGCTTACAGTTTCTGAGCACTTGGTGGACCTTCCTGGTCCATAGATAAGCTCTGATCTCCATTAAGTCAATTGCATCTATGAAAGCAGCAGTTTCAAAGAGCATATTTACACTGGATAAATCTGATAAAAATAATATCTTTTAAATTTTAAAAAGCAAGGACATAATTGTGATGACTAAAGTTTGCATGGTTCAAATCATGCTTTCCTCCCTCAACTACATGAGTACAAAAGCTAAACAATGAAAAGAATGGTAGAAGAAGATGCATTCTAATTGCGAGGATGGTCAAGAATATGACATATATTGTTAACTGACAGAAGGATAATCAAATGATTCATGGAAGAAATACAATTAAAACAGTCCTTAGAAGAGATGACAGTGAGATACTAACTCATTTACTTTGGACACATCATCAAGAATGACCAATTTCTAGAAAAGGACATAAAATCTGGTCAAGGAGAAGGTCAACAAAAATGAGGAAAATCCTTCAAAATATGGATGAAAATAGTTGCCTAAACAGTGAATTCAACCATACTAATGGCTGTGAAGATGGCACAAGACAATGCAACATTTTCTTGTTGTCATATGTTTGTTTGATTGTTGTTTTATACTTGGATAGCAACTGACATCTTCAGCCAAAAATCCAAGGCTTCTGATAGACCTTTGTAGAGTCTGCAGATGCACCTTTAAAAGAGTACATCACTTCCTTCCCTGTGATTTTAAAGTATCTGCCATTTGCACCTATGGATTTCTGAATGATAATAATGGAGTCATATTTTTCACTCCTTCAACTCTCAATTTCTTTTCTCTCACTAGTTTCTCCTAAGAATCACACTGTTTGTTTATTAACAGCTTAACACATATTTCCAGAAGTGAATGGACTTTCTACCACTTAGAGATTGCAGAGTATAAGCAGAGGCAGCTAAGCGAAAGCTGAGCTCTTCTATGCTTTACCTAGAGTCTTACATGGTTAGAAGTCTTGCTACATGTCTAGCAAAAATAATGGGAATGTTGCAAAAGAAGAAAGCACTGCTGCCATATGTGTAGATAAAGCTGAAATGATTGACAGAAGAGAGGCAGGACTTGTTTTTAATTTGGAAAGGGAGCTGTTGTGAATATCCGAGCTGCCGCCAGAGAACTGGAGTCAGATTTTGAGTGCCATATTCACTGTCACTTAAGTCAAGCTACCATCTCACAAGAGAACAACAACAATAGACGCCACTGTGTTCATCCAAGCACTGAATCTAGAGTCTGGCTGTCTTCAGTGCACTTGGAAGCCCTAAAATAGATCTTGCCACTCACATTCAGAAGACCCCCCAAAGAGGTAGGGAATAACCATCTAGAAAAAAATCAGCTTTCACGGTCTTAATAAAATAATAACCAGGAAAATAGTCACACTATGAAGAAAGCAAATCAATGCAAACACCAAGTCATCATTAATAGTTACAAAGCACAGATTAACAACTATCACAAATGTCTGGTGAAAATGGTATTTTTAAGTTGAAAGTAACAATATAAATGACTTTCAACTTTTGGAAGAAAAGTAACAAAAATGTTATTATCCTCTTCAATGTAGAAATATCACTGTTAGTAAATCAAGGTAAAAAAACAAATCTAAAGAAAAGACATAAATACATTCCCGTATTATTTATTAAACTAACAAAATCTGAAAACATCAATCTCTAACATAGGTAATTACTTTCCAAAGCATACACTGTGTCACCTTAACTTAACTGGATTAATCTACTGAAGGCCAAATTATTGTCTGTTCTGTTTTTTTATTTTTAATTTTTTTATATTTGTTTTACTATTTTTGTTATTTATGTTCTGTTTTATTGGTTGACAGCATGTGTTTTCAGTAATAAAAGAGATGTGGAGAGAACAGGAAAAATATTTTTGAGAGGTTATTTGGCTTCTGATAAAATTTTTAAAAACTCAGCTCGTTGCCAGAGAATTGTAATTGACTTACGGTTGACCCTCCGGTGGGTTTTCAGAGGTTGTAAATGCCACTGGTAAAGATAACTCACCTTTCTTCTGAGAAGTAGCTGGTGGATTTTGAACAGCCTCCCTTTGCATTGACAGTGGAACTCATTACCCACCAGGCTACCAGAGCTCTCTTGATAAAATTAGTGGGTCACATATGTACTAAGTGATCTCCGGGGTGGAAAAGGGTCCGTTTCTTCAGAGTCAAGCAACTGTACAAAACCTCATCAGATAGTGGGATGAAATAAACGTGGGATAGCAACTTCCAGCTAAACTTAGGAAGCAAGAAATGTACATGGGCAATCTATATACCAAGGGTCATGGAAGAGTTAAACGTGGGCAATCTATATACCAAGGGTCACAGAAGAGTTAAACATGCCAAACCCTACTTTTAGAGACTATAACAACATAGCAAAGCCTCAATATAAGCAGAGCTAGAAAAAGGTAAGTAGATGAACTAAGAGGAGGCTATTTTTTCCATAATATTTTTATGAAATCTTTAAATTTTTTCAAGAAAGTATTACAAAATCAACTTTAGAAACGTCTGCTTTTTAAGTAAAATATATTGATATTGCTGAAAAGATAAATGAGACTTTGAGAAGAAGAAAAAAGAAGTGAAGAGATGGAAACAGAAGTCCATGACAAGAAGAGCATGTGTCTGGATGTGCAGAGAGACTTCCACACAAAGCACTTACCTGTGCCGGCCGTGGCTTGTAGGGGGAGCTGCACTCCAGGTCAGCCAGGATACTGGTTAGAGAGTCAATCTCTGCATCTAGGCTGGAGCGCCTTTCTTCTAGAGTCTTGCCTCCAGGATTTCCCTGCTAGAAAAAATATGTATATTTGAAAGAAGGGAATCTAGTTTCCATTGGTATTTCAGTTTATTTCAATTTTCTCTCAAGTTATACTGTAGTTTGGGGCACATTTTGACTTCTTTTAGCTTTTAATCATCTTGTGAAGGAGGATGAAGTAGGACTGGTCATGTTAACCACATACAAATACTTAGGGCAAACAGGAGGTGACTTATATAGGGTCACCTCACACTATCTGAGAAGCTCTTCTGATTAATAGAAGAGAGATTGGAAATAATATCTCAAACTCTGCAGTCAAGGAACAGATCTAACCAGAGTGGAATCAGGAGCTCCTCATGTTCATAAACCATTGCACCGAATGAGTCCATTAGAACAGGAAGGGGTAGTGTGAAAATAACACAGCAGTCTAGGAAGAGGATTCTATGTCTACAGACACAAGTGCACAACAAACACCTTTTGAAAGTGTGGCTATTGGTGGCTACTGTATCCCCCACTTTAGAAAAGACCTACATCAGGACTTATTTTCACTAACTGAAAGTGATATAAAGAAGAATTTCATTTTTATGGGAGATATTAAAATTGTTTTCTTGCATCAGAAACATCATTAAAGA
Organism: Elephantulus edwardii; assembly: GCF_000299155.1. Lineage (NCBI taxonomy): Eukaryota > Metazoa > Chordata > Mammalia > Macroscelidea > Macroscelididae > Elephantulus > Elephantulus edwardii. The sequence goes on from NW_006399949.1 coordinate 5,642,945, forward strand.
AGCAGCTTTCACCCTCAGCAGCCAGCAGATCTACAGTGTTTATCTTATATGTTTTATGCGGGCAGGGTATGTATCATATCATCAGCATTTTTATGATATGTTAGTGTTCTTTTGTATAATCTGATAGGCCTGTTTTGGGTATGGTAATGTTTAAATTTTCCCCCGCCCCAGGTAAATGATAGTAGGGAGCTCTGGAGGTCTAGTGGCAAGAAGCTGCAGTGCAATCCAAAAGGCACGTGGTTCGAGGCCACCAGCAGCTTCGAGGGTGCAGGATAGCCAGTCTCCTCCCATGCAATTAACTGCCTCTGAGAACCCGCTGGAGGGTCAGCTATGGGGCCAGACGGTAACCAACAACAACAACAAATGCATACTAATTGTTTCTTTGTTTTATGATATTTTGGCCTGTGTAAACTTCAACAGAAATGCTCTGCTTTCAGGTCTTTCAGATAACAAGGGTAACATCTATACGTGTGATAGGGTGAACTCACAGTTGATGTTCCTGAAAGGTGGACAAAAATGAGACTTTTTGGGGTTCTTGCCAAGAGGCTGTGAAAGGGTGTGTAGCAGTGATAACTGATTATGGACTGGAGAGTCTTTAGACTCTATACCAAAACTCTTATAACGTGCATGCATCTACCTGAGCTCAGCCTCAAAAAGGGGCAATGAAAGGCATGATACTGTCACGATAGCATTTCCAGGAGAATGGGGGGAAATGAGCAAATAGCTTGCCAAGAATTCAAGGCAAAGAGAAATGAAGTGGTCTTAGGATTTAAAAGCAAGGTGATAGCAATTATTGTGTGAGTGGGATTGAAGTGTCTCTAAAGATTTCATCAAGAGGTCAAAAGCTTTTACAAGACTCAACAGGAGTAAAATAATGGGAAGATACTGTGGCATAATCAACTCTATTGAACTTGTGTGAAGAAGTTAATTATCAAGATAGCATATGAAAGATTCTAAATAGAAGGGAGAGGGCAGGGCATGAAGCTAGATCTCCAGCATCAAAAAACAGTAGGTGACTTGACATCTCAAGATAGAGAATCCCAGCTCCTTAGATAAATGTCTCCTTAAAATGGTGCAACACGTAATAATAAAAGTTACAATTTGAAAAAAATGAACTGTTCAGCTTTTATTTTCCCCTAGTTAAGACCAATTGTTTCCTCCTTGTTTATCAAACCATTTTTCCCAAGTCATGGAAATTATCTACATGATTGTATCAATCCTAATTCGGTCTGGAGAATCAGTCAATCTCATGTGAATTTAGTCAGCATGACTTACTTACACTGACCAGATTTACCTTCAGCACACTGACATTAACAATCTGTGAAACTATGTTCTAGACCTTTGAAGGGAAGCCAAATTACTGCCACCTCCCGTGATAGGTGATGTGAAACTTTGTTAGTTGATGGAGTTAGGTACCCCTACTTAAAAAAAAAACAAAACCAAAATGCTGCCTCATCTTCACATCTGCACAACTGCCGTTAAATTTGTGCCCGCTGTTGCAACCACAGTATCTTGGTGACAATGTTTCTCTTCTTTGCGGATCCTTTTTTCTTTCATGATGCCTTTCTCCAGAACTGGTCCCTCGATAGCATATCCAACACATGTGAGACAAAAGCTTAGGAGAATTCTGGCTGAACCTCTCTCAAAACAGATTTGTTCACTCTTCATACAGCCCCTGGTATATTCAGTATTCTTCCGACACTATAAGTCAAAGGCTTCAGTTCTTGCTTTTTTTTATTAATTAACTCTTTTTAAATATGAATACTGGTGCCAAGGGGAGGGCATTTGGGGGGGGGAAGCATGACTCCTTTTATCACATTATTACAAGCAGCTTTCTCATGACTTTCTTGTTCTGTATGCTAATCCTCACCTAGTTTTCTCCCCCACCGCATCCACAAAAGCTATCGTCATTGATCAATATCTGACATATGTATGTCGGTCTTTACTATCAGTCTCTACAATGAGAATGTAAGCTTGGTGGAAGCAAGGACATTGGTTGACTGGGGGCTGACTGACAGATAAGTGTTCAATAAATATTTTTCAGTAAATAAATGATAACAGACCCTGTATAGCTTCAGTCAGTGACTTTTTCATGTCAATATCTATTGAGTAAAAAACAGCTAGAGGCACAATAGGAAATAGCAGATGCTCAACACATAAATAAAAAGGGGGGGGCAAAAAAGTCTGGTGAGTGTGCATGCATGTATATTAAGTCTGTATATTAAAGCTTCATGCTCCAGATTTGCACTTTGGTTTTATGGGATATAGGAGATTATCCTCAATTCTCTTAAAACCAACAAAGATGGTGAAACAGTGCATAACTGGTGTGATTTCCAAGAGTGAACTTCAAGTTTGACAAAACCCTCTAAAGTTGATAGGTCTTTGTCCCAGAAACAGACAGATGTTTTCAAGGTAGTAATCCCTCTATTGAGTAACTGTCAAGGTAGTAACCCCTCCATCAAGTCATGGTATATTCAATGCCTTCAAACTGGGACAATGCAACTTCCTATGCATTGAAAGCTGGGTAATGAATAAGGAAGATAAAAGAAGAATTGATGCTCTTGAATTTTGATGGTGTCAAAAAACACAGAACATTCCATGGACAACCAAAATAATAACCAAGACTATATTGAAGGAAGGTACAACTAAAGCGCTCATCAAAGTCAAGAATGGTAAAACTTTACCTCACATACTTTGGGCATGTTTTCAAGAAAGGCCAGTCCTTTGGAAAAGACATACTGGGAAAGGTAGGGGGTCATTAGAAGAGGAGAAGATCCTCAATGAGATAAATGTTCATAGTGACTACAATAATGGGCTGGAGCATGGTGGATATCATGTGGATGGTGCAGGACAGGGCAAATGTCAGATCACTGGGTAGTTATGAATCACATGAGTTGACTTGGAGGCATCTAATAACAACAACAATAATAATTCCTCGCAGGGAATACCAGAGGAATGTCTATCTGTGTTTCATTGACTATGCAAAGGCATTTGACTGTGTAGATCATAGCAAACTGTGGCTGACTCTGAGAAGAATGGGAATCCCAGAATACTTGATCGTTCTAATGCGAAACTTATACTTGGACCAGGAGGCAGTCGTCAGAACAGAGCAAGGGAACACTGCATGGTTCAAAATTGGGAAGGGCGTACGCCAGGGATGCATCCTATCTCCATACCTTTTCAACCTATATGCAGAACAGATTATCCGGGAGGCTGGGCTCTATGAGGAGAAATGTGGGGTCAAGATTGGTGGACGATTTATCAACAATCTGCGTTATGCGGATGACACAACCCTGCTTGCTGAAGCTGAGGAGGACCTGAAGCGCCTGCTGCAGAGTGTCAAGGACTGCAGCCTACAATATGGATTGAGGCTCAATGTCAAGAAGACAAAGATTCTCACCACTGGACCAATTGGCAGCATCAGGATGGATGGTGAAGAGATTGAGATTGTACACAGCTATAGTTTGTTGGCTCCATAGTCAACAGTCTCGGCACCAGCAGCCAGGAAATTAAAAGGCGCATTGCCATGGGAAAGTCTGCTGTTAGGGACCTCTCCAAAGTGCTGAAGAGCAGTGGTGTCTCTCTGGAGACTAAGGTGTATGTCTGATACAGGCCATGGTCTTCGCAATCACCTGTTATGCATCAGAGAGTTGGACAATGACTAAGGAGGATAGAAGGAGAATTGATGCCTTTGAGCGGTGGTGCTGGAGAAGAGTATTGAGAATACCATGGACTGCTAGGAAAACAAACAGATTTGTCCTGGAGAGGGTCAATTTAACCCCACCCAATTTAGGTGGCTCCTTGGAGGCAAGGATTCTGAGGCTCCATCTAACTTACTTTGGACATGTTGTGAGGAGAGACCGGTCCTTAGAGAGGGACATCATGCTTGGGAGGGTGGAGGGACGGCGCAGGAGAGGAAGGCCCTCTATGAGGTGGATTGATTCAGTGACTGGGATAATTGGGATGGGAGTGTCAGAGACAGTGCGATTGGCACAGGACAGAGCAGAGTTTAGGGCTGTTGTACATAGGGTCGCTATGAGTCGCAGGCGACTCGACAGCACATAACAACACCAACAACAACAATTAGACATGATCTCATTTTCATCCCAGAGAACAATAATAATCATAAGAGAGAGAAATAGGCATGATCAAAGCAAAATTAGTTCTTTTACTATTTAAGTAAACATTCTTGGTGATAGGTCTCCTTGGATAGGTCACAAAGACAAGTAAAGGAAAGATAGGCTGTCATTCTTACTGAGGGCAACTTAAAAACACCCATACTCAATTTTCTTGTGTAGAGATTTTAAAAAGTATTATATCAACCATGGATATGATAAGTGTATTTGCAAGCAGTTATAGACATAAAAATTCACTTGGAAAGGCAATAGACTCGGAGTCTAGTTACATTCTTCCCTGGGCCATAGTTTCTTCATCTATAAAGTGGTAACACCACCCACTCTACTTAAGACAGAGCGTTGTCATACAAGACTCAGATAAGATAATGGATGAGAAAGTACTTTGTAAAATATGAAACACTGTAATTACAATGATTTTCACAAATAGCATTAATTATATCAACCAGTAGCTATAAATTACTATGGATAATACAGCTATTGTTAATTATTCTTCTTATTAAGAGAAGCATCATTCATTAACTATTCCCTTGGGGCATCAATAAAAAGAGAAGATTTGATCGAGTCTTCAACATTTGTAGTGCACGAAAGCCGAAAGCACATCAATTGACCAGCTTGAAATGACTGTAACATCTAACCACAGAGACTCGAAAGTCACAAAAGTATCATGAACTACCCAATGAAATAAGCAATTAATGATGTACAGCCAGCCTGTGCATGTAAGATTTCACTTAGTATCTAGCCTGCTTATTCTTGTTCCTGTTGGATTGAGACTGCTCCCTATTTTCAGTTTCTCATCTTGTTAGTGTTGTTATGTGCTGTCAACTACAACTCATAGTGACCCTCTACCTTTCATGTACAATGTCACAGATCTGAATCCTATCCTATCCTTCACCATCCTCACGATATCCACCGAGCTCGACCCCATTGTTACTGTCAATATGTCAATATGTGTTCCTCTTTTCATCTGATCCTTCATCTTTCCAACCATGATGTCTTTTTTTCAAGAACTGACCCCCTTCTGATTCTGGGCTACTGCTGTGGGATTTGCACAAAGAATCTTTGCAGCCTGAGTGATTTCCGTCCCCCCATCCCCTTCTTAGCCTAAGTGATCTTACAATAACAATTTTGCTCCTAATTTTCAGGGCCGATAATAGATTTCTTTGGTCTCTGTCTCACATATCCATTTTATGTCTCAGTTCATATAACTGAAACCCTGGCTAAGTCACACCAGTACCCCTCCTCAAAGTACTCTCATCTAGTCTCTCAGTACTTTCAGGTTCAAGACTCAAGAGCTACCTTTCTATTCTCAATAGCTCATCCTAAAGGCCTTCCTCAAGCCAACTGAAAGGACATTATGCATTTATCAACGTGCGTAGTCTTTAATTCTCTAGCAATCATCACACAATCTGTCCAAAGCCGCCTAATAATAATAATAATAATAATAATTTTTCCTATGGTTATAATAGCAACATTTCCCATCATATTTGACCGTAACTAGAAGAATACCTTTTCTAGATATCTCATGATTTCCTATAAAGTGGTCACTGTAACAGCAACGATTCAATAACATTTTCGCATCCTGCTTAAACAGAGATAAATGCCATTTTCTTAGCCAGAGGTCTCCCAAAAAAGGAAACCCAGGCAAGGGCCTGTATGAATGAAGTTCATTTTAGAACTTCATTCACAGAACAGTAGAGAAGGACTAAAGAGAGTGAAGGTGGGGAAGAAGGGAAGCCAATTGAAAGGGGCGGTACTGATTTGGTTCACATGGTGAACAAGCTGCTCAGTGCACCTGGATTCCTTCTGTGAAGTTCTATGAAAAGCACTTCAGGTCTTCACACCTGGGAAACACATCTGGGAAATGGAAGGCCAGGGTCCTTAATTCTTCACAGGCTTAGAATTGCTCTACTGGGTTTAAAACTCTTTTATGCCAAGGAGTAGAACAATAGATGAGAAACTCTAGGACAAAATGTGTGATAAACAATTTCGCAGCTGAGCCAAGAAGCTAGCAGGTCATAGGAGTACACACATGGCTGCTGGAATCCCAGCTAGAGCACAGGTGTGGGATGAGAGGGTGAGAGCTGGGGGTGCAACGTCTCCAATTAAATCAGGAACAAAGTCCTCCTGTTAACAGCCACATGGATAGAGCCAACATAATTAAACCATTCACAAAATCATATATTCGGTAAGATGTTTATTTTCATTCTTTTTGAAAATACAATATGGAAAAATCATAATCCTCAATGCTATCAGTAAAATGACTGAACCAATTCTTACACTTCTAACTTGGCACCAATGGTCAGGAAATCAAAAGGCAAACTGCACTGGGAAAATCTGCTGTCAGGGACCTCTCCCGAGTACTGAGAAGCAATGATGTTAATCTAATGACTAAGGTGTGTCTGATCCAGGCCATGGTCTTTGCAATTACTTGCTATGCACTGGATAAACCGGAGAACGACTAAGGATAATAGAAGAAGAATTAATGCCTTTGAGTTGTGGTGCTGGAGAAAAGCCTTAAACATACCATGGACCACCAAGAAAACAAATAGGTATGTTTTGGAAAGAGCGTAACCAAGTTTCTCCTTGGAGGCTAGGATTTTGAAGCTACATCTCACATACTTTGCAAGGCACATGGCCAGGAGGGACTGGTCCTTGGAGGAAAACATCATGCTCGGAATAGTGGAGGAATAACACAGGAGAGGAAGACCCTGGATGAAATGGATTGATATAGTAACTAGGGCAATGAGGGTAGGTTGTATCGGTGTCAATGAGACTAGCTCAGGACAGGGCAGGCTTCAGAGCTGGGGTACATAGGGTCCCTATGAGTTGCAGGCAACTTGATGGCACATAAAAACAACTGTAAATATCAATAATATATGGAGGTCGGGAGATCTAGTGGATAAGGAGTTATGCTGACAAGTCAAAAGTAGGTGATTTAAATCAACTAACTGCTGACCAAGAGAAAGACGGGAAATCCACATGTGATTTACCGTCTGTGATAACCCACTCAAGAGTCAGATTTACATCACTTCTGACTTGACAGCATGCAAGCAAAACAAATGCAAACTAGTGTGCATGATCATTCTTAACTAAGGAGTGAGGAAGGTGAGGGGTGAGGAGAAACCTGTTTAGCAGAATTAGAATGAATTAATTAAGAAAGCATTCTAAGAAGAGTTCATTTCAGTTTGGGGGTAGAGAGATGAAATAGTCTTAGTCCAGGAATAACTGCTAAATTTTCTCCTCTGAAAACAACACGAGACACACAATGCTCAACACATTGTTAAAAAGAGGAGTCTTGTTCAAGCTATTAAAGGGATCAAGGATAATGACCTAGTCCATTAAATCAAGAACCAATCTCTGCCGGGATTATTTACATTCTAGTGTTAGAGCCAACATCCATTGTCACACTCAAAATGACCATGACCCTACCCTAATCTTCAATCACCCTCAGAATCTCACAGCCAAGCAATAATATTGACACAGGACAGAAAGGCACAGAAGGGGAACGGAAGAGCCAAAACTTGTATGTGACTGCTCATTAACATACTTTAGAAAGGAACCCAGTAGTTAGAGAAAATCTTGACCTTACATTTACTGAACAAGTAATTTTTAAGCACATAGTCCAAGACATTCCTTAGAATTGACCACATATGAGACATCAAAAAGCTGCCACTCTTTTACTCAAGCTTGGGCTTCTTTTTTTGTGATTCACTGAGGGAAAGAAAAAGAAAGTTTCATCTAATACCTCAGGAGTATAAAATAATCATAAGACACAGAAACTTTGGAGGCTAATGATAAATATGACCCTTTTTATATATAATTTTTATTTTATTTTCAGAAATATTACTTAAACATGGAGACATATATGAATTCCATCTTCTTTATCCTCATACTCTGTTTGGTAAAGAGTGTTCTGGTGGGGAAGTTTGTAGAGAGTTTCATTGGTAATTCAAAGGCCACACTTCTCTGGTGGTTCAAATTTACCAGCAGCCCCAGAGGAAAAAGATAGACTAACTGCATATGTCATCTTTAAGCTATGACGGCCTAGTGGTAAGAAGTTGTGCTTGCTACAATCCCAAAAGCACGCCATCCAAAACTGCCAGCGTCTCTATGGGAGAAGGTGGGGGAATCTCCTCCTGTGCAATTTACTGCCTCTAAAAACCACCTGAGGGTCAGCTACGAGTCAATACCAACTCAAGAACACACATAAGAACAACAACATTCGACGGTATTGGAAACCCACTACAAGGTCCGCTATGAGTCAGTTCTGATTCGAGGGCAATAAGATTATGAGTCGCTACGTGTCGAGTAAAGTTCAGTATTTGTTTTTTTCAGAATTTTAAAAAAATAGCATTTGTATTTGATACTGATTTGCTTACAAAGTTTGTATACATTACTTTTCACACCGAATCTTTCCCATTTCCTTTATCCATTCCTCCTTCTAGCCATCAAATTATGCAACCCCATGATTACTCCCCTGTCCATCCTCCCCCCACTGCTCCCCCTTCTCTTTGGATCCTCATCCACATTTTACTAGCTATCTTTCTATTTATAAAATAACGTTCATAAAATATTTGTTCTTATGAGACTGAGTCCTCTCACTTAGCATAATGCTGTCCAATCCCTCCCAAGTTATTTAGCAATTTTTAAAATCATTGCTCCTGTGTGCTGCATAATATTCCATCATGTGAATATACCACAATTTTTCAATCCATTCAATTGTGGTTGGACAAGCAGATATGCAATTCTAAGGAAAAGTTTTAAATAGAGGTACATTTGGAAACAGTACTGTTTCTATAAACGGTGAAACGAAGTCTGCATCTATATTTTTTCTACCTACCTGTCTGTATCTACCCCTTACCATTAGTCTATCCTTGATGGTGCTAAAAATGTAATAAGAACACTAGTGTAGCTAAGCAGCCAGTTATTAACTGAAAGGTTCATAGTTTGAACACACAAGCTACTCGGAAGAAGACAGGCAAGAAAAAACAAAGATTACAAATCCTATGGATTCTACTTTTTTATAAGGATCACTATGCTATATGTCGAAGGCACACGGTTCTAATGCACCAGCTGCTCCATGGGAGAAGGATGGGTAATCTCCTCCCATTCAATCAACTGCCTTTGAAAACTCACTGGAGGGTCAGCTATGGGTCAATTCTGACTCAATGTTACATAACAACAACATGGTGTATATAGACATAGATGATAGCTGCTCCCATGGAACAGCTGGTGGAATGGAACCACATGACTTTGGCACTGCAATGTAGTTTCTTACCTCTAGGCCACCAAAGTTCCATGTTCTTCAAAATACTGAAAAGCAATTATGTCAGTTAAGAATAAGATGTGCTTGAGTCAAGCTATGGTCTTTTCAATCACTTACTAGGAATCTGAGAGTTGTACAGTGAAAAAGAATGACAAAAGATCAATTGATGCCTTTAACATACAGTGTTAAGAATACTGAATATTACAAGGATTTTTAAAAGAACAAATGGATATATCTTGGAGAAAGTTCAGTCAGTTTTTCTTAGAGGTAAGAATGGCAAAGCTTCATCTCATATAGTTTTGGGGCATGTTGTTGTTGTTAGGAGAGGCTATTCCTTGGAAAGAAACATCATGGCTGAAAAGTAGGGAGAGGAAGACACTTAATGAGATGGACAGACACACGGACTGCATTAGCACTCTCAAGTATATTAGAGATGATAAGGAGGGCACAGGATAAGACAGGATTCAGATCTGCTGTTCATAGGGTTACTATGAGTCATACCCTTTGGCTCCTAATAGCAGTGATACAGTATTATGGTATGATTCCATAACAGTGGACTTGAGGACAAAAAACATTTTTCTTTCTTATTGTTTGATTTGTGATGTTGTCTTAATTGTTGTTAGGTGCCACTGACTCGAGTACAATTGACCATGGTCTGAATAACTGTTTTTAAATTATCCCCTAAAGGCATTCTTAAAAAGAAACGGTACTCAAAACGCATTGCTAACAGTTGGAACACACTCATAGCTGACCCTTCAGTGGGTTTCTGAGGCTGTAAATCATATTATAAGCGATGATTTCCCATCTTTCTCGCATGAAGTGCCCGGTGTGTCTAACATCCAGGCTGGTATGGCCTTTGAATTAACAGAGCACATCCCTACAGACTATGACACCAAAGCTCCCTTAAACAAAAAGAGTGATGGTAATGGCTATCGAGCCAGATTGTTTAGGTTGAAACCAGATTCGGTCACTTGCCAAGTTTGTGACCTTAAGCAATTTACATAAACACTGGATCTCCGTTTTTCATGTAATTACTGTTAGGTTAAATTAGTTCATACATTTCAAAGAGCTGTTCACATTTTAAGTATTCAATAAACATTAGCCACTGGATTATTAATGTTTATAGTCTCAAAACAAATAACGCTGGTTGACACAGCCAGCCAATTCAATCTGTAACTTTTTTTTTTAAAGTGTTCTGATTTAAAGTAGAAAGCAGTTGCCGGGGTCTTCAGTAGAAGGGACACCTGTGCTTCTTACCTTTTATAATAGTGCCAGGGATTAATTCTGAAGTACATAATCCTAGATCAATGGTTCTCAAAATTTAGCCTGTAAAGATTCACCTGGAGCGCTTGTTATAACAGATTACTGAACACAGCCCTGTATAAAGCTGGGTAGGCCAGAGGATTTACATTTCTTACAAATTCTCAGAAGATGCTGAGGTTGTTAGTCTCAGGACCGCACATGCAGAGCACAATGTGCATTTGAAAAAAGTTAAGCGTAAATACATATGTGTATTCATAGAAAGTATCTTCCTTCTTTGACCTTGTTTTATTTTATGTGGTTATACTGTTGTGGTATTTTACATGGTTAATATTGCTGTGTTATTTTGAATGGCTAATATTGCTATGAACATTTGAATACCAAAACCGACTGCTGCCCAGTTACTGCTGTCTCTGTTAGCAACCCTATAAGACAAAGAAGAGCTGATCCATAGGATTTTCAAGACTATAGGATAGAGTGGAGCTGATCTATCCAGAATTTCTAATCTTTTTGGAAGGGTATGCTGCTGGCTTAGTGGTAAGGAATTGTGCTGCCACTGCTAAAATACATGGTTCAAATTCACTAGCTGCTCTGCAAGACAAGGATGGGCAGTCTCCGCCCGTGCATACTGAAAAAGCCAGCTGGAGGGTCAGCTTGGGTGGGCTTCAACTCAACAATATTCAACAACAACAGTCTTAATGGAATCAGGCTGTTTCATCTTTCTCCCATGCAGCACATGGTGAACTTGAACCACTGACTTTTTGGTTAGCAATTAAACACTTAACCACAGGGCTGTCAGGCTGCTGTACATACCATTAGGTGATCCAAATACTGTGGAAACTCTTTATTTAAAGTTTAAATGGAGACAGAAAAATCACTAATTGGATAAAAACTTAAATGAAGATCATCATAGCACTACTTGATTAATCTCAAATGTGAAATAATAGTATGCATTTCCTCATCACACTGACTCAGGTATTATTGAGGAAAGACCAACCACAATTGGTACTGAGAACCACAGCATGTGTAGTCTATTTTAACTAACAGAAATGTCACTTTATTGAGTGAGACCCAAAATGTTGGAAATGAAAAGGAGAAATACCTTGGATCAGGTTTGACTGTGAAAGCCCTCTTCCCCATTTTGATGAAATAGTTGCCTTCCCAAGATCTTACTGCTCTATCTCATCAAGTGTCCTTCCTTCAGGAAGGCAGTGCTGAGAACTCAGATAACTATCTCCTTCATAGCTATTTTATGATAATAACTTCTGTACTTATATAGTGCTTATTTGTAAACAGGTTTTCTTATACCAATGTGTGAAATAGTGTATGCTAAGCTTTATTCAGTCTACAGAAGGCATATTCTTCAACCTGAAGGAGTTTACAGTTAATTGATAATATTCCTTTTATATCTGCTTAGTGATACTCAATATATTTTGTGTTTTGAGACTCATTGGGAAGCAGGTGGAAGACGTAGGATTAGGGATATTTTTTTTTAAAGGAATAAATTGTTCCTTAACAAATTTACTATGTAATGGCTGATAGAAATATCATTCAACTTTTCTAATGTACAAAGTATGGTCAAAACACATGTGATTATTATGGAAGAATAGTAATGTAATCAGTCTACAGATAAAGGATAATATAAAATGACCTTGGGGAAAAAAGTTATCTTTAGAATAAAAACTATAGTGCTCATAATAGAGCAAATATTTTAATGATTCAAAGTGGAATAACTGACAACTGGCAACATGTCAGTGAATACGTATGGAAGGAACTTGTTGTTGTTGTTGTTGTTGTTGTCACGTGCCCTCATGTTTGAAACATATTCATAGCCAGTGTGACCCTCCAGTGGATTTTTATAGGTTGTCAGTCTCACAAGAGGAGATTGTCCATCTTTCTCCTGGGGAGCAGCTGGTGAATTTGAGCTATGAGTCTTACCACTAAGCCCAGGTGGTTGTTGTTATCACCAAATCATACCACATCAACTATGAATCAGAATCAACTCATAGTTGACTCTCCAGTGGGTTTCCAGAAGCACTAAATGGAATGGAAGGAGACTGCCCATCTTTCTCCCATGGAGCATCTGGTAGATTCAAACAGTGTGCCCCTGGGCTGGCAGTGCAGCTCCTTACCACTAAGCCACCAGAGCTTTGCTGGCCACCAGGTAGTAACGGAAAATATTGCTTTTCATGGTTCACTTATACCTAAAGCAAAAACTTCAAAATAAAATCTAAATATTATACTTGATAAAAGCCTTGGTTTTCAATATTTTTCCTTTAAATTCCCTGCCATCCCATCTTTGAAGCCAGTGCTGATAATATATGCCCAGCATGCATCTTATTAGAGAAGCTTATTCACTGTTTTAATTAACAGAAGACTTTTAAACTTTAGACTGTGGAACATCATTTGAATTCTTGCAATCCCTCAGAGCCGAGGCATAGGACATCTAACCAAAGATCTAGAAACTGGTAGCTGAGTGTAATTGATGGTTTTTGTCTGAAAGCTGAGGTGGAAGATAGAACTCTGGTTCTTGTATCAACAATGAAACATCTAATAACACTGCCATGAAGTTAAATAAATAAGATGTCCATCATTGGATAAAGAATACAAGATAGACAAATGAAGCATTAAAGCAAACCAGCTAAATCATTAAGCATATTTAAATATTAGAGTTACTTGAGCCATACACTATGTCCTAAAAATATATGAACTCAACTTTGCATTAACAGAAAGGCTGTGTTTTTCCTTTAACAGATATGCATATATTTATCCCCCATTTCCTTCACTCCCCACCTGGATTCCAACCCCATACTGGTGACCAATGGAAAACTATATGATTCTTAGCTTTTGTATCCAGAGAATAGATGCCTTTGAGCTGTGGTACTGGAGAAGAGCAATGCATATATCCCATGCACTAGAGAGTATGACTTGACACTCTGCTATTATTGTCCAAGTAACTAGATAACAGAAAAAAGAATTATAGGAGTTATTTGTATCACTCTCATTGTCAGTATCCAATTGTGCAATATTTCGAATACATTGTGATTTCTGTGAAATTAATCTAAAACTTGGGAGAATTGAAATTAATTTTGAGAAAAATTAATTGTGTGGAAGGAATCTAAATACTGGAAGTAAAATAACTATGTATCTCTGTGTAAAAGAGGGAGAAGGGGAAGCAAAAAGAGTGCAGAGAGAGGAGAGGAGACAACAGGAAAAGAAACCATGAAAGGGAGAAATGGCAAGTGTTCAATCACAGTTCAGCTTCAGGCCCTGGGGATGGCTGCTGTCCCCACAGATTCTTAAGATAAACTGCATTATAAAAGGAGATAATCTGAGAGGCCTCTGTGGCCTACAATGGCTCTTACTGAAATGTCCAGCACAAGACTCATTCATTCATAGGGCCTGGAGAGGGCAACCAAGACACCTTCTAACAGTTCTTGCCTTTCTGGAACTCACTGTTTACCTGTATCAAAGGATAGGGAAGAATCTTTCAGGTATTCATTTTACTTAGTAAGTTCTCATAGCATCTGGGTCTACATAATCACACAACCTATCTGACTATCCTTCTGATCTTACATAACTACTCCAGGTTCACCAATAAGTCCAGCAAAACACTATTTAAGAGAACTAAGTTTTTTGTAATGTTAGGGAAATAGTTAAAATACTAAGTATCTATTTGCAGCCTTGACTTTCAACAGTTTATTAAGATAATAAAACAAAATGGACCAAAAGCCCTCAACTTTTTACCTACCTACTGAATGTGAAGGAATATAAAATAATATTGATAATAAACACTAATAAAATGATTGCATAATTAAAGCTCAGTTGACACATTGTTCCTGTGTGTCATTGAGTCTGAATTGACTCATGGATGACTCTCGAGCAGCACTGAAGAGGCAATAAGTCACACAAGAGGAGAGTGCCCTTCTTTCTTCCATGGAGCAGCTGGTGGATTCAAACCATCAACGTTAAGTATGCCAGCACAGACTCTTACCACTTTGTCAGAGCTTCCTGATACTGGCTATTTAATAGTATGAAAAATAATTATCTATCTATAAAACAAAAGCCATAACATGACCATAATAATCTAAAATTCAACTAGTGGCTCCTCCTACTTCCCTAGAAAAGAAAAAAAAAAAAAAAAAAAAAGAAGGGAACTGAGGACTCAAAAAAAGAAAGCTATTAAGGGGACTAAGAATAGTCTAAATACACCATATTGTTCTTGAGTACCATTGAGTGGGAAATCAACTCATAGCTGACTCTCTAGCATGTTTTCAGAGGCAGTTAAATGCATGGGAGGAGATAGCCCACACTTCTCCTTTGGATGCGAACCATGTGCCATCAGGATTGCAGCGCTGCTTCTTACCACTAAGCCTCACCACTGGACCAACTGGCAGCATCAGGATGGATAGCGAAGAGATTGAGATTGTTCACAGCTTTAGTTTGCTTGGCTCCACAGTCAACACTCTCAGCACCAGTAGCCAGGAAATTAAAAGACGTATTGCCATGGGAAAGTCAGCTGTTAGGAACCTCTCCAAAGTACTGAAGAGCAATGGTGTCTCTCTGGAGACAAAGGTGTGTCCAATACAGGCCATAGTCTTTGTTATCACTTGTTATGCTTCAGAGAGTTGGACAATGACTAAGGAGGATAGAAGGACAGTTGATGCCTTTGAGCTGTGGTGCTGGAGAAGAGTATTGAAGGTACCATGGACTGCTAGGAAAACAGATTCATCCTGGAAAGGGTCAAACCAGGCAGCTCCTTGGAGGCAAGGATTCTGAGGCTCCATCTGACATACTTTGGACATGTTGTAAGGAGGGACAGATCCTTGGAGAAGGACATCATGCTTGGGAGGGTGGAGGGACAGCGCAGGAGGGGAAGGCCCTCTATGAGGTGGATTGATTCAGTGACTGGGATAATCGGGATGGGTGTGTCGGAGACAATGAGATTGGCACAGGACAGAGCAGAGTTTAGGGCTGTCATACACAGGGTCGCTATGAGTCGCAAGCAACTTGACGGCACATAACAACACAACAACAACCAGAGCTCCACCAGAAGAACTATATGGTTCCTGTCTATCACTACTGATTACTTTGCTTGATGGCACAATAAATGTGCCCTGAGAAGAGGAGAAGTGTGGAGCTAAATGGAAAATTCTTAAAATATCCAGATACACTTGACCAGCAGAGTCAAGAGGATTCCTCAAGGCTACTTTTCCGAGACTCTCTTTAAACCTTTTCTCTCTCTCTCACTTCCATTAATCCAGAACTGACTCATTGCTGATTCTAGATATGGCTTCCAGAGGCTGTAAACAGAACGGGAGGAGTCCACCCCTCATTCTCCCATTAGTTGCTGCTGGATTTGAATGATCAAAAAACAGTACAACTCTCTCCAGATTACATAACCAGGGCTCTTTAAACCTCAAACAGGAATTTAACCTTCAAATGATCTTGTCATTTACCTAAATAACAAATTAGCTCATAAAATAAAGATTATCTATCACCCATGAATAATGAGTTTTCTTCTGAAAATCATCAGTGTTTGGGAAAATGCTTGAAAATTTATCTAAAGTAGAGTAACTACTAAAAATAGCATAACCAGAACAGAATGAATGAGAATGATGATATAGCATAAAAAATGTAACCAATGTCACAGAATAATTTGTGTAGAAATTGTTAAGTGGGAACCTAATTTACTATGCAAATAAATTATTATTTTAAGAAAATAATAAACCTGATAAGATTATTTATTTAAAAGCCAAAGGGAATATTAATTGTTTCCTTTTTTAAGAAGCAGAATCGTCTGGAAAAATGAATCATAAAAGGAATCCCACTACTTAAGAGAAACACAAACAAAGCTACTTTGCTTCAAGCAAACACAAGAGACACAGAGTTCCTGCCAGTAGGTCTCTCCCTATTACTTTGAAAAATTTTCTCTAAAGGACTTCTATAAAACAGAATTTGAAAACTAATACGAAAAGCTAATTATGGTAAAGAAAACTATATTTTTGGAAGCAGGACTGGCATCCACTTCCTAAACAACCTGCCTCTGGAAACTCTATGAACTTTGATAAATGTCGATGTTGTTGTTGTTGTTATGTGCCATCAAGTCGCTTGTGACTCATGGCGACCCTATGTACAACAGCCCTAAACCCTGCTCTATCCTGTGCCAATTGCACTGCCTCTGACACACCCATCCCGATTACCCCAGTCACTGAATCAATACACCTCATAGAAGGTCTAGCCCTCCTGCGCTGTCCCTCTACCCTACCAAGCATGATGTCCCCCACCAAGGACCTGTCTCTCTTTATAACATGTCCAAGTATGTCAGACGAAACCCCAGAATCCTTGCCTCCAAGGAGTAGCCTGGTTTAACCCTCTATAGGATGAATCTGTTTGTTTTCTTGGCAGTCCATGGTACATTCAATACCCTTCTCCAGCACCACAGCTCAAAGACGTCAATTCTCCTTCTATCCTCCCTAGTCATTGTCCAACTCTCTGATGCATAACAAGTGATTGCAAAAACCATGGCCTGTATCAGGTGCACCTTAGTCTCCAGAGAGACACCGTTGCTCTTGAGTACTTTAGAGAGGTCCCTAACAGCAGACTTTCCCATCGCAATACGTTTTTTTATTTCCTAGCTGCTGGTGCCAAGAGCGTTGATGGTGGAGCTGAGCAAACTGATTCGCCATCCATCCTGATGCTACCGATTGGTTCAGTGGCGAGAATCTTTGTCTTCTTAACATTGAGCCTCAGTCCATACTGAAGGCTGCAGTCCTTGACCTTCTGCAGTAAGTGCATGTGGTCCTCCTCAGTTTCAGAGAGCAGGGTTGTGTCATACGCATAAAGCAGATTGTTGATAGTTCTTCCACCAATCCTAATCCCACGCTTGCCCTCATAGAGCCCAGCCTCTCAGGTAATCTGCTCTGCATACAGGTTGAAAAGGTATGGAAATAGGACACATCCCTGGTGTACAACCTTCACAATTTTGAACCATGCAATGTTACCCTGCTCTGTTCTGACGACTGCCTCTTGGTCCAAGTATAGGTTTCACATTAGCACAATTAAATGTTCTGGGATTCCCATTCTTCTCAGAGTCAGCCACAGTTTGTTATGATACATACAGTCAAATGCCTTTGCATAATCAGTGAAACACAGATAGACATTCCTCTGGTATTCTGTGCTTTCAGCTAAGATCCATCTGACATCAGCTACAATATCCCTAGTACCATGACCCCTTCTAACGCCAGCCTGGACTTCTGGTAGTTCTCTGCTGATGTGTTGTTCCAGTCGTTTTTCAATAATCTTCAGTGGAATCGTGCTTGCATGTGAAATCAATAATATTGTTCTGTAGTTTCCACACTCAGTTGGGTCACCCTTCTTTGGGTTGGAAACAAATATGACCTCTTCCAGTCAGTTGGCCAAGTGGTTGTTCTCCAGATTTCTTGGCACGACTTGGTGAGCACATCCACGGCAGCATCTGTTAGCTGAAATATGTAAATTGATATATCATCTATTCCTGGGGCCTTATTTTTTGCTATATCCTTCCAAGCAGCTTGAACTTCTTTCTTCATCACCATAGGCTCTTGCTCAAATGTTATTTCATTAAATTCTTCTGTATCTGCCAATTCCTTTTGATACAATGACTCAGTATATTCTTTCCATCTTCTTTTAATACCTCCTGGATCATTTAACATTCTCCCTAAAGCATCCTTGATTGTAGCAACTCGAGGTTTGAATTTGCTCTTCAGTTCCTTGAGCTTAAGAAATGCTGAACGAGTTCGGCCCTTTTGATTTTCCGACTCTAGCTCCTCGCACATTTCATTGTAATATGTTGCTTTGTCATTCTGTGCTGCCTTTTGGAACCTTCTGTTCAGCTCCTTAGTGTCTTGAATTCTTCCTTGTGTTTTGGCTTCTCTATGCTCCGGTGCAATCTTCCGAGTTTCCTCTGACATCGATTTTGGTCTTTTCTTCCTCTTCTGTCTTTGTAATGACCGTTTGCCCTCTTCCTGGATGACACATTTAACATCCTCCCAGAGCTCATCTGGTCTTTCCTCATTCGTGCTTAAGATTTACAGAAAAGCTTCAGGCCTTTTGCTCATAGGGTCTGTAGGAGCTCTGCTTGACTTGAAGGCAATCAGCAATCACAATAACAACCTATATTTAGAAAAACGTAATCTTTGAAGGTGATTTCATCAGTCATTACCCTATACGTAGTTTACCGAACACAATGCCAAATTGTTCTTCTGTACTATGTGTGTGCATGTGCTTATGTATGAGGTACACTCATTTGACATATTTCTAAGACTATCCATATTATGATCTGATATAATTTAAATAGTCTCTAGAACTCTCAGCATAATACAACCAACAAGAAGTAAATAAAAAAGCAGACAGTTCTAAAACCTAGCGGGAAAATTTATTTTCTACAACTCTGCCATTAAGTAATTTTAAACGGTTTATTAAATTGGAGTTAAGACACAAGAATGGCTTAAATACATGAGTGTAAACAGAATTATTACAATGTTTTTTTCTATCAAATCATGTAACAGAACATGAAACATGTTGAACTTTTTAGCTATTGATCTATTTAAAAAACTAATCTGAAGCTCATCTGACATACTTTAGGCATATCAAGGAAGGACCAGTCCTTGGAGAGAGACATCATGTTTGGGACAGTGGAGGAATAGCACAGGAGAGCAAGGCCCTTGATGAGATGGATTGATTCAGTGATTGTGGTGCTAGGGGTAGGTGTGTCAGAGACAATAAGGTTTGTTCAGGATAGAACAGGGTTCAGAGCTGTTGTACATAGGGTTGCTATGAGTCGTAAGGAACTTGAGGGCACATAGCAACAACAACAATGGAGAACAACTTTCTGTCTTTGCAAGAATTATAGTATGCGTGAACATATGTATGTACATACATATACATTTACACGCATACATGTGTTTGTGTGTACGCATGTATATTCACACATGACACTGTCATTATGTGTTGTCAAAATGGAACTGACTTGGTTGACAGGCTGACCCAGGTTTTAGAAACTAAATCATAAGATTGTTCCTTTTTCCCTGTGATGCAGCTGGTGGCTTTGAATCACCTACCTTTAGGTGGGCAACACTAACTCCTTACCATATGCCATATCAATCTTTTTAAAACATGTACACTAATTTCATTATGACACAGCAGTAATTACATTTACTATGATGCACCACCACCACTACTTTTTTTTTTTCAAATTTCTGACCACATTTAACAGACATTGTGTCCCTTGAGCAGTAACTTTCTAATTCCCACTCCCACTCTCTTCCAGAAACTGCTAATGAACTTTGATCTCTATACACTTAACTATTCTAGACATCTTATTTAGTGAGATTGTACATTGTTTTACTTTGTTTCTAAATATTTCAGTCTGAAAAAGTGGCAGATAATTTCCTTCTTTTGCATTTTGAAAATAGAGGAGAAAGGAGATAATGGAATATTAAGTCCAAAAACATTCTTTTTCACCTTCTAGCCCTATACTAGAAATAAAGGGAAGTAAAAGATGTGTAAAAAATAAAAAAAAAAAAACCTTTTAAAAATCCAAACTTAAAAATATGATGTTAATTGGACATATTAACCTATAGTCAATTTGCAGGGTATTTCCCCCACTTAAATACTATCATGGCTCACCAAAACATTAGCAAAATTGGAAATAAAATTAAATTGTTCAGTCTCTATGCCTTTGGTTCTATATCATATAGCTAAAGCTAAAACCCAAAAGGGCATGTTAATAACATATTCACAGAGAGAGATTCTTTATAAAACACTACATACAGCTTCTATGTACTATTCATCTGTATATGCAAATCAAAAAGTTTGGGACAGTGCAGAAAAAGATTTGCTAGTAGGCAACTAGCAAAGAAAAAAAAATTCAGACGCATAAAGGATTAGAACTGGAAGAAACTGCACCTATTACAACATTCTCATTGAAAAGGAATTTACCCAAAGAGAGTAATTCATTAAAGGAACTAAACAGAATTAAAATCTTAACACCTCATGCTGTTTGACATCTCCGAGTCAATACTTATTCATTATTTAAGATACTCTCACTCCACGTTTCAGACAAGAAACGTTGTGGGAGAAAGGAGCACGGGGCACTGTCCAAGGACTTCGAGATTCATTGGTCAGATCACAGGAACAGAAGCAGGAACGGAGGACCATCCTCAAGGTAGCTCAGAATGACACCCTGGCATCTAAGTGGCAAGCGCTATGTTAATTCCGAGAAGGAAGCTGTCAGAAAGGTTGGAAACATCAAGAATCATAGACATTGGAGACTGTCTGAGTTCTAGATAGCATCTGTTAAAATCTCATGACTGAATCATAAGGAAACAAAGACTCAAAACGCTTAAATAATTTACCGATAGTCATGCAGTCAAATGACAAGGCAGTGAGGCTGGCACTGCAATCAATGCTTCTTTAGTCCCAATCTTCCCACTCAAGATGTGCAGCCAAGAAAAAGAAACATTGTTATTTTCTTCCAAGCAATTTACAAGTGTAATAGTGTCAGAAAAGGACTCTGAATATTTAGAAATGTGGGCTCAGGAAAGCGATAGTTATTAAGTATTGAGTGAAAACACAGGATGGCCTTTAAGGCACAGGGAGAGAGAGGTGGGGAAATAAGAAGCACTAGATTTGGCATTTTGTCCTGACTTTGCCACAGTGATGACTCTGTCATAGTTTAGGAATATATAGTTAGGGAGGGCACAGGACAGGGCAAGGTTCAGATCCGTGGTTCAGAGGGTTGCTATGAGTCATACTTGACTCGGTGGCATATAACATTGACAACAACAAGTATGATTCAGCTTTTATGAGATCTACAACAATTCACTGTCATCAGGTCAGAAATTACTTGTAGCTCCAGCAGATTTTCTGAGACTATAAACTGCACAGAAGGAAATTGCTCATTTTCGTCCCAATGAGGAACAAGTGAATTCGAACCACTTGCTTTGGGTTGGGAGCACAACTCTGTAACCACTAGGCCACCAGAGCTCCTTTCTGTATACTAAAGCCTGTGCAGATATGCTTGTTAACCCTTTTTATTTTTCTCAACAGAAATAAGGGGCTTGAGTTTGATACCTAAGTATCCTTTCTTTTCCATAAAAACTCTACAATTCTAACTCATTCAAATAAATGCAGCCTAACTGATACTATACAGACTTTACCTTTTTGTGTTGTTATTGTTATTTTCCGCCCACTTACAGCCACTTACTGGAGCCAAATTACTCTGTTTCCACTTGGCTAAAGTGCTATTTTGATAGAGGGGAATACAAAAGATACAAAGTGGATACACTAACAAGATAGGATTGGAAATACTCATTCAAGCATAGGGTCACTGATAATAACTGAATAGAGGAAGTCACATATCCCAGTTATATTGTTTTGGAAACCAACAGTTGATGAATGGAAAAAAGATAGGTAAGAATTATGGCATTGCAGCAAGCAGGAAGGAGAGGGTACATCGAAATCCACAATATGCATTATCTCAAAGGCGACAAGGCAAAAGGATATGGAGGAATTGCCTAAAATAACAAGAGTCGTATTTTTTTATGATATAAGATGCATCAGCTCCCTAATAAGCATCTTCAATCTGCTCCTCGGTTTTTGGTCAACTTCCTGCTTAAATATCTGGGAATAATCTTAAGGGGCTGCAGCACTGGTAGCCAACTCCCCAGTTCAGAGCACGTACTGCTTATTCTGAGACACAGTGACTTACCACACAGAAGAAAATCACTCCTTCTCCACCGCCATTATCAAATAGGAAACTGCTTATGGTTAGAAGAACACATTCATAAATATTATCTTAATGGATTCTTCCAACATTTCTGATAATAAGATTCTATGTATTCCTTTATTACAAATGAGGATGTTGGTGGCAGTGGTGTGGACTTCACACGACAGAGAAGAAATGAGCCACAGGGATTTCTAGGCAACAGTCTATCATGGAAGTAGATCACCATGTTTTTTTCTTGCAGAGACAATAAGTGGATTTGAATCCCCAATCATTAAGTTAGTAAACAAGCACTTTACTGTGTGCACCTCCAGGATCTCTTACCAATGAGGTCAGAGAAGAAAAGGGATCCTTCCAAGGTCACTCAAGTAGTAAGGGGAATAACTAGAATTTGAATCTCAAAACTTTCACTCTAAAGTTCTATCACTTTGCACTAAATAGCCTGGAAAATAAACAGATGTAAAGGCCTGCCTTCGAACCTGGAACTGGAGATTTTATGAGTCTACCAGATGATTAAGGAGCTCTGTGGGCTTAATGGTAAGAAGTGGAGTCAACCCAGAGGAACTCAGTTCAAATCCACGGGCTGCTCCCTAGGAGACTGTATGGCAGTCTCCTCCAGGGTGATTTAATTCTTTAACACACTCAGCTTTGACTGAGTTACCATACTGCCACATATTAAAAGCAATAATTAGATTACTAAGAATTAGCCCATGCTTGTAACTCCAGGAACGGAGCTCTGGTGGTGTAGTCTGCAGAGAGTTGTACGGCAACCTCAAGGAACTGCTTCTTTACCAGCTGCTCCTGAGAAGACAGATGAGCAGTCCCTTCCCTGTCATTTGCAGCTTTAAAAAACTCAATGGAGTTATCAGTTATGCTCAACGGCAATGAATCGAACTGTAACTACAGGTAAAAGCTAAGTTCTAGTCTCATTTGCATTCCAGCTCTTCATTCAGCGTGATTTCAATTTGTTTTTCCAATAAACAGTTACCAAGTATCACAGACACATTGACATAACAGCCAGTAGTAGTTTTTTAAAGAAAATTTTCATTTTATACTGGTTTACTTACAAAGATTGTATACATTGTTTTTCACACTGTATCTTTCCCATTTCCTTTATCGACCCTTCCCTCTATTGTGAGACCCTAAGATTACCATCCCCAGATTTCTCTGTCCCAACTGCTTTCATCCCTTGGATCCTCATCCCATTTTACTAATTATCTTTCTATTTCTACAACAACAGTCTTATACAGTATTTGAACTCATGGGACTGAGTTAGTTCACTTAGCATAATACTTTCCAGTCCCTCTCAAGTTTAGATAATAATTTTCAAAATCATTAAGAGTAAGTAATATTTTTTTGAAAAAACCACAAAATAAAATAATGTCCTTCAAGTAGTGATTGAGGCAGTAGGAAAACCTTAGATGAAGGTAATAGAGATATATAATTTAAGACATAAGGAGCTCTGATGGCCTGGTGGTAAGAAACGGTGCTGCAATCTCAAAGGGACATGGTTTGAATCCAACAGCTGCTCTGCAGTATTAGGATGGGCAATCTCCTCCCATGTGATTAACTGTCTCTGAAAATCCACTGGAGGGTCAATTATGGGCCAGTTCCAACTTGACAGCACATAACAACATATTAAATCTATTAAATATTTATATTAAATAATAAATATATTATTTATAAATAGGATTAGATATGCACATACAAACACATACACAGTATGTATTCCATGATCATAAAGAGGAACATTTCAAGATCTATCATTATTTGGAAAACACAAATAATCCTATAGGTAAGAGTTGATTAAGATCAGACTCAAGGGTCAGCCATGTCAAAGAACACAGGTTATGAAAGTCCTCGGATTTCAGGAAGTGTGGTCCTTTTTCAAGGTAGAGAAATCTAAAAGAGGAGCACAGCACCATGACGAAGGGAAGAGTGGGCAGTTGTAACTGTATCTTGGGACATAGAGTTGACGTGGGAACAAAGACATGGTATGATTCACTTATATTTTAGGCAGCGCACAGACAATTTTACATTAACACTCCCAGCAGGAATTCCTGTTGTTATGAAAAAAGATTGTCATTGATAAAAATTGAAAATGGGACCAAGCCAGAAAGCTTTATGTCTTGTCTTAATCAAAAGAGAAAATTAATCCATAGGCAACAAATGGGGTTCAAGTTCAAAACATTTCTTCCTTGACTAGAAACGATTGATATTTTGCTCAGTGGGGGTTGGGAGACGGGAAGAAAAAGTAAAGGGGGCAAGGAATGGTGTCTCAAGCATCACTTTTCTTTTTTTCCTTAAAAGCAGCTTTATTTTACTCCAACACCATTGATGCATCTGTTCAGGTTTTTCTGAGAAACATCTCCTTTTACTCAGAATATTCAGAATGAAGTAATAATCAAATGTCTAAAATTTGCTTAGCAACAGCTCAGTACTTTGTCTACACTACGGAAATGAGACAAATAAAAAAGAAATAATGAAAGTCAATTGGTCATTCCCACCTTTACTTTCTTCTCCCCACTGTTGTAAATATTCTTTTTCTTGTGCAGCCTAGCCCACTTAAGCTGGACGGATCCCACCAGATCGCTCACTCTCAATGACAAAACCCTCTGAACCATTGTTCAAACTTGATGCAAAATCTGGTTTTAAAGCAATATGATCTTTGGCCTTTATGATTAAGTTTCTCATAAGAAATTACCAGTTGCTGGTGGCCTAGTGGCAAGAAGCTGTGCTGCAATTCCGAAGGCACGTGGATCGAGTCTACCAGCAGCTCCATGAGAGAAGGATGGGCAATCTCCTCTTGTGTATTTAACCCATTGGAGGGTCAGCTATTAGTTGGTTTCAACTCAGTGGTACACAACAACAACAACAACAACATTAAGTTCACTCATGGCAAACTCATTTATGAAGAGCTGAACTGCACTCCCTGGAGTTTCCATAAGACTACATTCCCCAGGCCTTTCAGAGTCATGACCTCTCAAAGATGGATTTTCTTCTTAGGTACCTCTGGGTAGGTTTGAGCAATCAGTCATCAGATTGAGCCACTGATTAGGCACTTGTGCCACCCAGGGAGTGCATGTTGAAAAGAGGAATATGGTAACAACCTATCAAGGGCATTGGGAGTTCTGGTAGCCTAGTGGCAAGAAGCTATGCTACAATATCAAAAGCACGAGGTTCAAATCTATCAGCTTCTCCATGAGAGAACAATGAGCAATCTCCTCTCATGAGATTTATGCCTCTGAAAACTCACAAGAGAGTCTGCTATGGGTTGGTTCCAACATGATGGTACACAATAACAACATGAATGGCATAGAGAAGGCTAAAAGATATGAAGTACTGGGTACCAAGCTTGGCACACATGAGATTTTCTAAAAGTAAATGGTAACTAGCCATATGCTCTATAAATGAGAGGACTAATGGATTAAATGAACTGAATTCTTGGGCACACAGGTATTAAAAAAAAATCCTAGTTTCTGCAGGAGGTTATGTTTTGGTGGTCAAAGAAAGGTCCTATTACAAGGAAAGTGTGTAGTTTGGAAAGGGAACTAAGCCTTCACTCAGACCTATCTGCACCAGAGGGAAATCAGATGTCTATTGCAAAAGGAAATTCTCCCCAATTTAGCATATGAAAACTTTTTGAGGGACAGGGTCTGAGGCTATGCATTTAACATCTCCCTCACCTCTCCTCAATTCTCTGCCACACTAATTTTGAAACCTGCTGGCCTAGAATCTGGTTTCCTGGTGTTAATCCAAGTGCTAACAATAACTGGAACAATTTAATTAAAATCCCACAACTCTGAACGCGTTTAGGGATCATTTTTTTACTAATGTATTCTAACCCAGTTCCCAGGAAAAGGGAAAATACTTTTCTCTCTCGTTCAACAGTTCTGCGTTCTCACCCACGGTGCCAGCAGAACAAACACACTCTACTTCACTTCTCATTTATAGAAATGGCAGCAACGTTTACCACCTCGAAAGGGTGCTGTGTGTTTCCATGTATTGGTGTTTATTAAGTCTTCTGAATGCTCTGATAAATCAACTCTAAGATGACATTATTCTTAGCACCCTGTGGGAGCTTAATACATATTCAATTAAAAACAATGACAACAATACAGCGATATCCAAAAATTAGCATTAATTATAGCAATGCCTTATTCTCACCCTACTGCCACAATTTTATCTAGGCAGAACTGTTTAATTCTAGAGACTGTATTTGTCCTCTCGTTAGCAAAGGACGCATTTTGCTTAGTGATATCAACACTTCTTACAAATTTCATATCCCAAGCGTCTCAGAGTTCTGATTTTTTCAGAGGATCACCCTATTTGGCACATATGAGGCCAAGAAAAAAAAAATATCCCTTGAAAAGAATCATAACTCTGCAAAGCATTATGGGCCACTTATTTCCTTTCCATAGACAGTTTCGTTGCTACTCATAGTCTAAACATCTTTGGTGGTTCAAATATACCAGCAGCTCAAAGACAGAAGAATGGAAATCTTTATCTCCTGAGATTTACAGCCTTAGAAAGCAAACACAGATTTAGATAAAGCTCACTTCCAACTAAATGGAAGTAAGTTGAGTGCCTCCATTTTACACCCCCACCCATAAGTGCTCTGAGCCCTAGTTCCCCCTTTCCATCTTCATGACCTATATCTTGGTTCAAGCCCTCACCCATATCACCAGCCTGCAGTTCCTCCTAACTCACTCTGTCACACTCATTCTGATCTCTGGAATCTTACTAGTACATAGTAATTAAGCCACAAGCTGGTCAGATAACAGAGTGGCATCCACTTCCAAAATAACTTGTCTCCAGAAAATCTATAAACTTGGAGAAACAATGAAAGTTATACAAGCATTCGGGTCCTTTATTCATAGGTTTGCTATGAGTCATCTATGATTTGATGGCACAATAACAATGAGAGAGCTCTGTTGGCCTAGTGAATAGAAAGTGATGCTACCAAGCCAAAGGTGGGTGATTTTAATCTGTGGCCTTCAGGCCTGGTTTTAATTGTTTTTGGTCAAACATTCTTCTAAGTAGTATAGTACTGGTCTGTCCGTTCAGAGGTAACTTGTGATTGCTGTGAGGCTGAACACTGTGACAGTGATGTGTCAAATGTGATAATGGTTACCCAGGGTGGACAGTGTTTGATGGAGCTCACTGCTTAACACAACTTGGAAGCAGGAGTGGTATCCACTTCCATATATAGCTTGCTTCCAGAAAACCTACGAACCTGGAGAAAGGTTGAAAGTTATACAGGAATCCAGGTCTTTTGTTCATAGTGTTTCTTTGAGTTGCCTATGACTGGACGGCACTTAATAACACCAGCACCAACAATGATAATTAATATAATCTCAAATTGGGGGGAAATGCATGAATGCCATCAAAACCACTAAAGAAAATGTAGCCTATTTATTTGAATTATAGTGTGAAATGACTGTAAACTACCTAGAGAAACTTTTAATAAGAGATAGGAGTCAGACAGAAGGAACAGCTTAGGCAAAGGACTCGAACACTGCCTACCCTTCCATGTGCCTAGTTTAGAAATCAGTATCCTCCTGGGAGCAACAACTGGTAGTTGGCCAAACAATCCACTGGGTCAGAAGGGGCATCACTCTGGTCCTCGTGGGTCCCAGCCCCGCCTTGGGCATCATACCACTCTTCACTCTACAAGTTTTGCTGACTCCAGTCTCTCACTCTGCCTAAGCCTTGGACATGCATAACTGAGGTTGGGGAGTCTGTGCCTAGTAGGTTTGAGGTTTCATCAAGAGGAAAAGAGGGAACCAACATGATTTCACTGAGTAACTATTTTCAGGATGAGAAGGGGGAAAAAAATCCCGTATTTATTTTTCCTCTTTTTGAAATGGCCCTGAGGAAACACATGCCAGACTGCCATGAACAGGGACTGTACTTTCCAAACAGTAGCAAGTACTAAAAATAGTAAAAGTTGATTTGCTCAAGATGTATATAACTTCCTCTCCCATTTCCTTCCCCACCACACTGAGTCAGTGCACAGAAGTGGTACATGGCAAAGCCTTTGCATGCCTACAGCAGCATCAAAACTATCAAAGGATGATAAACCCAGAAATAGTACATACGTCAAGGACATTTGCCAGTGAATTCCTATTGCCAAGTCCAAGAAGTAATAAATCCATTAACAGACAAATATGAACCAAAAAGTAACTTTAAGTATTCTCAGTGGGAAAAGGACTACACAGTAATATGAAATGTGATCCGGGCCTCAGGCAACTTTTAAAACAGGGAACAGACACAAGAGTGCTGGAAAGAGAGGAGGCTGGGAGTGGAGAAACCTCTAACCATGGTTGGGTCCAGCTCGGTTAGTCACTGAGTAACACGGAGCAATTCACTGTAGGTTTGAGCACTATTTCCTTGTAAGAAGAAAGATAAATGGCTTAGGATTTGGGATTTTAAATCATATTTACAGTTCTCTTTCACATCACATTTTGAAATATCATAAGTAATAAGATGAATGCATATACAATGCACATCACTGCACAAAGAGGATTGCACAACATATAGGAATGTCCAACATCATGAGCAGTTAAAGAGTCTCTACTACAAACTACAGACTGCTAGATGCGCTGTGTACATTTCTTTTTTTGTTTTTTTAATTTTTTTTTTTTATTACTTTTGTGTGAGTGTACCGTCAAATAAGATCTGACTGGTACAGGAGGAAATTGTCCCTCCTTCCCCGGCAGAGCATCTGGTGGATTCGAACCGTGCGCCTCTGGGATTGTAGTTGCAGGTCCTTGCCACTAGGCCACCAGAGCTCCCCTCACATTTCTTACATAAGCCTCAGTAGAACTTTCCTAGTAACTCTTCTATTTCTACAATAATGGTTTTATGTAGTATTTGTGCTTATGAGATTGTGTTAGTTCTCTCAGCTTAATGCTCTCCAAGCCTCTTCCAATTTACACAGTATTTGTTCAAACTCCTGCCCACTTTGGTGGGTGGAGGGAGTGGTGAGGAAATGGGAAGTTTCTGGACCAAAAAAAAAAAAAAAACCCCAAAAGGGTAATGATGGGCAAAGTCCAATGGTAATTAATTTTATAAAACATAATGCATGAGAATAATTGTATGAAGCACAATGTTCATGAAAAATAGCGTGAAACACAATGTATATGAACAAACCAAAACAAAATATTTAATAGAAAGAACTTTCCTAAACATTTTTACTCTAAATTTGGCCACTTAGAGTTGGTAAAGACAGAGTAGGGCTTCTAGAAGTAACACTCGGCTCTTGTCACTACTCCAAAACATGCAGTCAAGAGAGTCACCTGCCAGAGAAGAAACAGATTGAAATGAGTCAGAGGTGTAAAAGGACCATGACAAAGAAAGTGAGATTTGGATTGAGTGTCTTAAAACGGGAAGATTTATGACCAGTTGAGAGAGAAATGACAGCTGAAGGTGAAGACGAGGACAGGAGTCTCACAGGATCACAGATTCTAAAGAGCACAGTGGGAGCTAAAGTGTGCTGTGGGCAAGGCACGTTTCGGCACCCGTGGAAAACCCTCCAAGAGAGCAAGTAATGCAGCAACAGATCAAGGGGATACAGCTCAAAGGAAGGCATCCTATGTGATTCAAACAGTGCAAGCTCAACTACCAGCAGTGGGGTAGTGGGGTACACATTGGACTGCTAACTCAAAGGTCAGTGATCTGAATCCACCAGCCTCTTAATATGAAAAAGATGAGACAGTCTATATTCCCTTTTAGAGGTCTAGTCTTGGAAACCCACTGCAGGGTGCATAAAAATCAGAGTAGAGTGTAGCAGTGGGCTTGGTTTCTGGTTTACTCACAAAAATAATGGTGGTTCAAGCATACTCAGATGCGCTAAAAAAAAAATAGTTATCTGCTTTCCTAAGCATAACAGAGAACACCTTAGGGAATACTTCTAATCTGTCACATGCAGGTCACCAAGAGCTGTAATTGACTTCACAGTAGAAAGAGAGAGAAAGTGATTGAAAACAAAAAGTTATAACAAAGACAATGAGTGTTATAGAAAGAAGGCATGAGCGAGGATGACAGACGGGAGAATGAAAATACTGGAGCAAACTTGAGAGCCATTTCAAGCCACAAACTATGAAATGTTGGCGGTAGATCCACGAAGGCAGCAAGACAAACAACAGTGATTACAGAGATTAGAGTCTGAGAGACAAGGAAATGTGGTGGTATCTCCAACAGAATGGAAGACTTGGAAATAGAAAGTAGTGCTTGGGTATACAGACTGTAAAGAGATAGGTTCTCTCTGGAAAAAGGTCATTGGGATTAACGGTACAATAATAATAAAGAAAAGCACCATGGCAACAGTCACAACCAGTTCATGCCATTGTTGATAGACTGAGATAGATGTTGACTCAATGGCTATGAGTCCAGTTGTATCAAGAGAGAGTTACTAAAGTGTCATGTACAACTTGCAATGCACTAAAAAGAAATAGAAATACTACTCTAGGCGCTGCAGAGCTTATAAAATGGTTTGATGTAGAATGATAATAAAAGTGATAGAGTCGTATGTATACACTCCAAGAAGCACCCTTGTATGGCTATTGCTATCTTTTTCATTTCATTCAATTTCTTAGAAAGCTAAATCAGGTGCTATATTCTCACTCTAGTCTTCAGAAGCCAGACATCTTGTTCCCGGGTGCTTACAGTATAGTAAATTATGGCTAGAATGCATAAATCTTTGTTCAAGAGACAGTTTATCATTCTCTTTTTAACATCTACCATAACATTAAAATACAGAATTTAAAGGTTTTGAAAGACACCAGTTGTCTTAACATTCTTGTTGTTGTTGTTGTTATGTGCCGTCGAGTCATTTGCGACTCATAGCGACCCTATGTACAACAGCCCTAAGCCCTGCTCTATCCTGTGCCAATCTCATTGCCTCTGACACACCCATCCCGATTACCCCAGTGACTGAATCAATACAGCTCATAG
>NW_006399949.1:5675716-5685396 GCF_000299155.1 Elephantulus edwardii
TTTCAATACAATGACTCAGTATATTCCTTCCATCTTCTTTTGATACCTCCTGGATCATTTAACATTCTGCCTAAAGCATCCTTGATTATAGCAACTCGAAGTTTGAATTTGTTCTTCAGTTCCTTGAGCATAACATAGTCTTAACATAGAGGTGATATAATTTTCACTAGGAAACTCTGATAGTGTAGTAGGATGGCATTTCACTACTCCATGCCAGTGCTTCTCCTGTAGTTGTAATCCACCAGTGACGTTGCATGAGACAATCTCTTCCTGAGAGACGTACAGCCTCTTAAAACTCAGGAGAGGGTCAGTTATCATCACTTCTGACACAACAGCAATAACAGGGAAATGGATACTTTTCAGTAGATATCAATACGCAAGGATGTCAAAATAATAGAGCCAAAGTTTACTTTAAATGATAAATCTTTAATTTCATGATTTAGAGAGTGCTAGCATATGAGGTAGTCTCATCTGCTTCTCAAAAGACCCAGAAATGTGGGAGGCAAAAGATGAGGATACTATTTTGGGGGCTGAAGAACCTGAGACTTAGCTTTAAATGATATTCTACCCCCAAATATATGCCCTGGTGTGCCAGCTACAACTCAAAATAGAAAAGTGGTTGGTAGACAGGTCTTGATTCCCTTAAGCATTATAATAAAAATGAAGGGGAGGGGAATGCATCCTGAGTTACTCCTAACTATCTCACCCCTCATAAATGAAACTCTTCTCTCAAAGATTACAAGTCTTAGAAGGGATCTTTTCTTCAGCACTTCTGTTTTCTCCCTGTTTTAATATTTACATATAAATATTTTGTTACAAGTTGTTCTTCTTGCATATTTTGGGCATGTTACCATGAGGGAAAAATTCTTGAAGAAGGAATTTGGAAGGGTAGAGGGACAGGGCAAGAGAGGAAGACCTGGATAAGATAGGTCTCGCAGTAACTGGAGTAATAAGGGTAGGTGTGTCAGAGACAGTGACATTAGCTCAGGATGGCATAGGGTTAAAAGCTACTGTGCATGGGGTTGCTATGAGTCAGAAGTGACAGGACAGCACGTAATAACAACAACAACAGCTAAATGTTATTGGTAAAATAAACACAAAAAAAGACATAACACTTTGAAAGAATTCCATTTCCATGGCCTATAAACAGTAAGTGTATATTTTGAAGCCTATGTACATTCTCTCAATCTGTGAAGATACAGAAAATAATCAAAAAGAGGTTGAAGCCAATATTGCAACAAAGACTTCAACAACAGAATTCATAAGAACAAAAGCTTACCAAACAATGAAACTACTTGGGGAGGAAAGCAACAATTGAAGCATTGTTTCCTTCATTGAAAAGGAATATAAAGGGAGAGTAAACAATATAAGCAGTGATGTCAAAAGAGAGAAAAATGTACTGGCATGACTCAGGAAAATGCTGGGCCTGATTCCTGCCAGAGACGCTGAATGCCATGGAAACCTGGAATTTTACTTAACCTTTCTGTGGCTGTCTGATCAGAGTTCCCTGTTTATTAGTGAAAGGATGGAGATTTTCCCCCTGCCCTATTCTCCTCATGAATTGTTTAAAGACCAAGAAAAAGGAAAACAAACACAAATAAAATATTCAAAGACTCCATCATTTGGAGACAATGACAAGACATAGACAAAACTCACAAAAGGTAACAATAAAATAAGGATAATGACAGCTTAGCCTTTCAAGTTTGGTGTATGCATCACAAGCAATATATAATAATATATAATAATGTCTAGTACATACAGTTCTGGTGGCCTAATGGTAAAAGTCTGCGCTGTAATTTCAAAGGCACAGTTACCTCACCAACTACTCTGAAGGGAAAAGATGGGCAGTTCTTCCGGTGTGATTATCTGCTTCTGAAAACTCCCTGGAGGGTACCTATGGGTTGGTTCTGACTCAATGGTACAAAACAACTATAGCAAATAATTACTTCTTGTGGTATCACCCTTAGGGAGTTGCACTGCTAATCCAAAGACCAGGTAGTTTTAATCCACCCACCAGATACACTGAGGGAGAAATATGGGCATCTTATATGAAATGTAAGGTTTCCAAAGACATGCTAGAGGATCAGCTATAGTCATTTTCTACTCTAGAAAAGGAGTAGGAGTAAGTAATACATAGTCAGGGAGATCTGGTGGAGCACTTTATAGAGACTGGTGGTGTTAAATCCAAGGCAGCACCTCTCTGGTCGTTCAAAGCCACCAGTGGCTCCATGGAAGAAAAGATGAGCCATCTCCACCCACGTGGGAGCCCCACAAACCAAAAGAAAGAGCAGCTGTGAGTTAGTTCCAACTCACTACAACGAGTGAGGGAGAATATATAGGTAATTAAGGATGGATGTATATATTCAATCTTTAAATGGTTTGAGAAAAGTCATGAACAACAATAAAAACACACTGACATCATTACTGTCTCAATGTACTATTTTTAAAAACAAAGCATAAGTCTATGTCTTGGGTTTTCAGTTCTGGCATCCTCAATTTCCTCTTCTACCCCTTTCTTTGCAGAACAAATTGTTTTGTGCACATGTTGAGAGGATTATGCAAATGACAAAGAAACTAAAGGATTTCTGAGCCCAAGAGGACTTTCTAACCACATCCATGGACAAGCAGTACATGGTGCAGTGTGAGAGGATTGGTCAGAAAATATGCCAGAGGCTGGGCTAGAAGATGTGCTTATTTCCACTTAAAAAAAAAAAAAAAGAGAAAGAAAGAAAGAAAAATTATTTCTGTGGCCGTTGGCCACATACTCATGATGATTTCAGCTCATTTAAAATAATTCACCTTCCCTGTTTTGTAAGGGAATTCGCATTAAGCCAGGAGGTTTAATAGTACTCAAAATGATTTTTTTGGTCTTTCCCATTTGAAAATATGTCACTGCTTCCAGGACACTTGTTTGTTGTAAAAACTAAACAACTTTGCTTACCTCTTTGAACCTCATTGATTGATTGATTTACTAAAATGTACCCGTGTTTTCTAATTCCCAAGATTTGTTTTAAGATCAAATCAAGATAATGTATTTTACAAACTGTAAATAACCACAGTTACATATAACGGGGTAATATTTCATTAGAGTTGCAGGAGAATGGAAATATTTTTCATTCATTCATTTCATAAATCTTTGCAGAAATATTTCTGAGACACACACACACACAACACAATCTTGCAAGATTATCCAAGAGCAAGGAGAAGAAAGGTCAAGCCTTGAAGAAAATGGGGTACAGACATAAAGATAGTGATGCTTTGTCAAAACCCAGCATGGAGACCAGATGATCACAACAGAAATAGGATTAGCAGTAAGTGTGTGGTAGATCTGAGGATATTCCATTAACATGCAATGTTCTTAATATCCAGTATCTCTTTGAAGTCTCACAACAACCCAAAGACTTAGGCATAATCATTGTCCCCAACTTATAGATGATGGCAACATGAAAAGATTGAAAGACATATGGCCATACAGTCAATGACTAGAGAGGCAAGTACGATCCTAGGTTGTCTGAATCCAGCATTGCTGCGTTCACTAGCTTACTTGGCTAGGGTGGTAGATCAGAGAGAGTGTTCGTGTGGTAAGTCCTCACAGCTAACACACCAGTCCCAGAGCTGACTGTACATCGGAAAAATAAAGGGCGAAGGTTCTCTTTGGAGAGCAGTGTTTAAGGTATTTGAGGAAATCCTGACAAAGGAGCAATGAAGTCACTTAATAAGTCCACCTTTCTAGTAAAACGGTTGTGGGACAGGGCAATGCCACAATCCTGAGTATTCAGGGAGGCAGGTCATGGGGAAGCAGAGCTGAAAGAAAACTGTAGACTGGGGCAAATGGAAGAGACAACAAAAAAGCTTTTGAGAATTCAACTGAGACAGAGGGTCTGGCACAGCTTGTTAATGTTCTCATTTAGACAACATGGGGTATGAAGCAGGGGATTTGCTACCTACCTCTGGCTCCCCATACACATGGCCTTGAAAGATGGATTGATGCTTGTTATTCTGCCTTCTATCTGTGTATCTAAGGAAAACTCTTTCACTGGCTTGACTTCCCTAATTATGAACACAAGGTGAAGACTAACTATAGATATCTTATGGCCACCTTCTCTTTAAAGGACTACTTATAATTGACCTGCATAAAATAGGAAGCTTGATAGGCCAACTAGATAGAAATATCAGTGGATATAGTATTTTCAGGGAACTCTGGTGTTGGGAGGAAGTGCCAGTGGTAGAATGGTAAGAAGCTGCACTGTACTCCTGAAAGCACACAGTTCGAATCCACCAGCTGCTAGGCAGGAGAAGGATGAGCCATCTCTTCTCACATAATTTCTTGCCTCTGAAAAGTCACTGGAAGGTTAGCTATGGGTGGGTTCAAACTCCAAGGCAGACAGCAACAAGTGGTGTTTAAGAAGTCATACCTCTTCTGTCAGGGGTTCAAATTCACCAGAGGTTACACAGAATAAAGATGGCCAGTCTCCTCCAGTGTGATTTACAGCTGGAGAAAACTTCTAAAGGATCAGCGGTGAGTCATGTATGATTCTAAGGTATTGAGTGAGGCATAACATTTATAAATAAAAAGCACAGCATCACAACAAAAATTAAAAATAAAGATGTCATGCAACAGTTCTTCTATCATTGAACTACTGAAAACAGTTCTTCCATATCACAATAATAGATATTCCATTACAATTGAAAATAAATGTGTGTCATTGAAAATAGTTTCATGCCAAGGAAGGGCAAAGGATAAGAAAAAGATGTTATATTTTATTAGATTCCCACAAAGAAGAAAAAGTATATGAACCAGTATAAACAGTACTTGGAATTCTCCCAAATACTACAGAAAATTCCTTTTAACTAAAGAACAGCAAGACTCTTTAGATCAGATTCATTGAATTCTGAGTAGAAATACTGAAGGAAGGAGGGACTTAGATTTAGGCAAACTATGGTTAAAATTGCTAAGTCACATGGATAAAGTTTAGAGACTAGACAACAATTTTTAATACATTATTAGAATTGGAATTAGACTTTAAGAATGCTCAGACTTCATTTTTTATATATTATTGGAGATAAAGATAATTGTGTAGGTCATAAATTTTGCAAGACAACAAATGTACTTGGAGCATTATTTTACTCATATTATTTTTGGAAGCAGGAATCAGGGGGGAGAAGAAAGAAATCCACATTATTCCAGCTTTGAAGAAATCATCAGGACTCCTGATAGGAGAGACAATGTGGGATAAAAACTTCCAGTGACTCAGAAAGAAACAACTAAGGTTTCACTTAACTTGAAGCAAAGGAAATTTTCTGTAATATACAAGTATTGTAAATTACCCCCTAAAACAAAACAAAACAAAACAACAACTTATTCAGGAACTAAAGCAAAGCTAACCTCATATTGGTTGTCCTTACATACAACAAAACTGACCACAACCAATTTCCCCAGAGACTTTTCTCATCCAGTGATTATTCAATCTTTCGCTGGGGAGGGATAAATATAACTTAGATTATTTTGAGGTGAAGAATAATGGTTAGAGTGGTATGGTACGGGTGTAAGGGTAACTACACATACTCCACTATCAGTCTTATGGAAAAAGTTTACCTTTTTTATCTAAACAATTTTTTAAAAAAGAAACAAAACTACAGCATTCTAGAAACACTAACATTCTGACAATTCTAGACAGATCCTATACTTTTCAAACAAATGTTGGCAAGTCTAGACACCAGTATATTTTCCCCCCACCTCTTATCTATCAGAGGCAAAAGCAAACAGAAAAACACAACCATTGCCTTCCAGAAAATTAAATCCTCTTAAGGCAGCAATATGCCTGAAAATCCACTAGTTCCATTGACTATTTACTATAGACTCGATTGTGACTTATTGTGACTTACAGGGAGCGAACACAGCAGGAAACACTGCACAGTTTAAAATTAAAAAGATAGTATGTCAGGGTTGTATTATCTCTTCATACCTATTCAATCTGTATTGTTGTTTGTCATGAAGATAGACTCTGAACAGGAATGTGGCATCAGGATTGCAGGGAGACTCATCAATAACCTGCATTATACACATACAACCTTGCTTGCTGAAAGTGAGGAGAACTTGAAGTACTTGTAGAAGATCAAGAAATTCAGCCTTCAATATGGATTATATCTCAATGTCATGAAAACAGATTCTTACCATTGGACCAACAGGCAACATCATGGTGGACGGAGAAGAGATTGAAACTGTCAATAACTTCATCTTACTTGGTTCTGCAATTAACATCCTTGATACCAGCAGTCAGGAAATCAGAAGATGTATTACACTGAGAAAGTCTGCAGTTAGGGACCTCTCCAAATTATTGAGGAGTAATGATGTAAGTTTGAGGACTAAGGTGTGTCTATTAAGGCCTTGGTTTTTCCAATCACTTGCTATGCATCTGAGAGCTGGACAATGATTAGAGATGACAAAAGAAGAATTGATGTCTATGAGTTGTGGTGTTGGAGAAGAGCACAAAACATCACATGGATTGTTAAAAGAACAAATAATTATGTCTTGGAGAGGGTGAAGCTGCAGTCCTCTTTGAACACAAGGATGATGAAGCTTTGCCTACCATACATCAGGCATGTTGCTTGGTGGGGCTATTCCTTGGAAAAGGACATGGTGCTTGGAAGGGTGAAGGGTCGGCAAAGGAGAGGAAGATTCTCAAATAGGTGGATTGAGTGACTGTGGCAATGGGCTCTAGTGTGTCAGGAAGTGTGCAGATGGCATAAGATAGTACAGGTTAGAGATCCACTGTTCATAGGATCACTATGAATTGTGCTTGATTCAACAGCACCTACAACAACAACATTACGGATATCCTACGCTTCAGCAAGCAAGATTGTGTCATCTAAGTAGAAGCTATTGAAAAGGCTTTCTCCAATTCTGATGCCACATTCCTCCTCATAAAGCCCAGCCTCCCAAATGATCTTTTCTGCATACAGGTTTAAAATTCATGCATCCCTGATGCACTGCTTTTCTGATTTTGAACCATGCAGTATTTCCTTTCTCTGCTCTGATGACTGCTTCCTGGTCCAAGTGTAGGCTTCAATATGGATTGAAGCACAACATCAAGAAGACGAAGATTCCCACCACTGGGACAATTGTCAGCATCATGTTAAATGAGAAGAGATTGAGATTGTTAATAACTTCAGCTTGTAGGGCTCCATAATTAACACTCTTGGCATTAGCTGCCAGGAAATCAGAAGACAAATTGGGATTAACAGTCTGCTGTCAGCAACTTCTCTAGAGTGTTGAAGCATAACGATGTCAGCCTAGGGAGAGACTAAGGTGTGCTTGATCCAGGCTATCGGTTATACAGTTACTTCCTATGCATCAGAGAGCTGAACAACGAATAAGGATGACAGAAGAATTGATGCCTTTCAGTTGTGGTGCTGGAGAAGAGTATTGAACATGGACTGCCAAGAGAATAAACAAGTCTATCCTGAAGAAAGTGAAACCAACTTGCTCTCTAAAGGCAATAATTTTGAAGCTCAATCTCACATACATTGGGCATATTGCCAGGAGGGACCAGTGCTTGGAGAAGAATATCATGCCTGGAAGGGTGGAGGGTCAGTGCGGGAAAGGAAGACCCTGGATGAGATGGACTGACACAGTGCCTGGTGTAATGAAAGGAGGTGTGCTGGAGGCAGTGCGATTGGCTCCAGATAGGACAGTATTCAGAGCTATTGTGGATAGGGTTGATATGAGCCATAGGCCAACTTGACAGCACATAACAACAGCAAAAACACAGGGAGCTCACACGGTTTACTTTTGTTATTCTTAGGTGCCATTTAGTTGAGTACAGCTCACAGAACCCTATGATCAATAGATCTGAACTCTGTCCTATCCTGTACCTCCAAAATCTGACACATCCAATTGCTGCGGTTGATGTGTCAACCCACCTAGTAAAGGATCTTTCTCTCCTTCACTGAGTGCTGCCAACACAAAGGCACGTGGTTCAAATTCACCAGGTGCTCCACAGAAAAAAGGATGGACAATCTCCTCCCATGTATTTTACTGCCTCTTATGCCCACTAAAAGGTCAACTCTGAGTCAGTTCTGATGTACACAAGTAACAACAAGTGACTCTATAGAAATAGAGGAGAACTGTGCCCATAGGATTTCAAAGGTTGCAACTGTTATGAAAGCAGACTGCCTCACTTTTTCCTCCTTCAGTGGTGTTGGTGGATTCAAACCACTAATCTTTAAGTGGGCAAGTACATTAATGACTTCTTCAGTAACCTACCAGCCCTTGTAAGCCAGCACTGACTACACCTGTGGGCCATGAAGGAGATGATTGCAAAGGAAACAGTAGTTGCTGCTGCTACTTCATGGACAAACTATCCATTCAAATCTTCTAGATCTTACTAACTCATCAGGAAGAAAAAGACTTCAATCACCACTTCAGTGTATGTTCCTGGATCAAGATAGCCTTTCGTTCTCATCATACAGGAAGGATGAGCACTTCAGAGTGGATGAAAGCTTTGGCCTGTGATTTTAGTTTCACTCTTGAAGGACTCCTACCATTGTAGCCTTGATCTCCTTCTAGCTGCCAACTAAAAGGGCAGCAATTCGAAACTACCAGAAGCTCCCTCGGATGAAGTACTCTTTCTAGCCTCACAAATGGATGGAGGGTAATTTTAATCTAGACTAACCTCCAAAGTAGTAGATTAAGTTCTGTCTGGGCACCTATCAGGTCTCGGGCTGGCAAGTCACCAAGGCAATCTATTAAAAGACTCAGAACTGTTTGTGGTTCCTCACATGTATAACATGTGTTATCTTGTGTTAAAGGCTCCACCTGGCATCTAAAAACCGATCTGAGCATGGTGTTCTCATGTTTAAAGTAAAAGCCAACATCTATAGCAAATTCTCAGTGATGCAGAGTTAAGTGCCAATTCCACAGCCTGATACATAAAATCTACCAACACGCACTTTGTACTTTCCTTGTTTGTTTTTATTTTCATTACTTTATTGCTGAAACATCAATTCTTCCATTTGAAAATTAAGATCTTACATTGCCATCAAAGTCCGGTTATCTAAATAATCTCCAAGAATGCTTTAAATGAATCCCTAGTCATCATTAAATTATTTAT
Organism: Elephantulus edwardii; assembly: GCF_000299155.1. Classification (NCBI taxonomy): domain Eukaryota; kingdom Metazoa; phylum Chordata; class Mammalia; order Macroscelidea; family Macroscelididae; genus Elephantulus; species Elephantulus edwardii. Next base: position 5,684,830 of record NW_006399949.1, read on the forward strand.
CCCATCTGTTGTCATTAACATAGGAATTGATTTGCACCTTAAAATAAAGCACAGTGTTTAAGGCATTTTTTTGGTATGCATATAATTATTCACACACATTGTGCTTCAATCATGCACATAGTAGGTACATGTGTATGTGTGTGTTTCACATTTTCCTTCATTATGTTACATATGTTTCATGTAATTTAAAATTAGTAGAGCAGAACTTGAGCCTTTAATCACAGTAGGAAAGTTCAACAGCTAAAAATGAGTAAATTTAGAACAGTGCATCAGCATAGTTACTTGTATAGTAATTAATGCTGTTCCTGCCTATTAGAATGTCACTAAAGTATTACTGTTTAAAATCATGTGAGGTAGGGAAAGCAAACAGCACGCTGCAATATTCCTTGTCTTCTAATTTATGTCTGCATTCCATGATTACTAAGATCTTGCAGTCCAGAGGTCAGAGAACGTCATGACAATATTTTCTAACTGAACAAGAAGGCATGCAGCTTGAACTCAAGACTACCAATGAAGGGGAGCTCTGGTGGCCTAGTGGCAATGAGCTGCAACTACAATCCCAGAGGT
>NW_006399949.1:5685552-5706437 GCF_000299155.1 Elephantulus edwardii
GGCTCCCCTTCCCCTCCATCTCAATGCCCCAGTTCAACATGAAGCAACCATAGAGTCTGTGTCCCTATTCCCAAATGGGGAACCCACAAATAACTCCCCTAATAATCAACCCAGATGTTTGTCTTATAAGACTTACATAAAAAGAGGAGAGAATGATGGGGTGGTATGTTGGTCTTACAGATATAAGACTTATATAAAAAGGGGAGGAAATGATAGAGTGGTGTTAATAAGTTCAGAATTCTTTGTATAAGTATCAATTATAAAACTATAGTTTCCTAAAAAAAAAAAAAAACAACCAAAAAACAAAAAAGAATCATTCCCATACACTGTGTTTTATAAAATTAATCACTATTGGACTATGCTCACCATTATCCCATCTTTTCAGATTCCTGCCAGATCTTTCCCACTTCCTTTACCCCCCACCTTCTACCCACAAAATTATGAGACAATGTGATTTCCCCCATGCACATCCTCACCCCTCTGCTCCCACCACTTTGCTCCTTATATGCCAAACATGTTTTCTTAATTTTTCTTCTATTTCTACAATTTTGGTCATATGCAGTATTTATCCTTATGAGACTGAATTAGTTTACTTAGAATAATGCTCTCCAGTCTCTCTTAAATTCTGAAGTATATTTCTAAACCAATGTCCCTGAGTGCTGCATAGTATTCCATTGTGTGAATGTACCACAATGTCCCAGTCCATTCAGTTGTAGTTGGACATTTGTGCTGTTTCATGTTCTTGTGATAGTGAATAACACTGCTGTGAACATGGGTGTATAAATCTCCATTTGTGTCTCAGTTCTAATTTCCTTGGGGTATATTCATAGCAGTGGAATAGCTGAGTCATACAGAGATTCTCTATGTTAAGCTTTTGTGAAGAAATGCCAAATTGTACTCAAGGCATATTTTTTGATATCTGTGTATTTGTTTTTGCAACTTGATTCTGAAATGTTGCCTCTTATCCACCCTGTTGTGCTTCAACACTGATGAATTTATAATGTTGTCGGTCGGCGCTGTCAAGTTGGTTCTGATGCATAGTGACCTAATGTGTGACAGAATAAAACACAGCCCAGGCCTGCACCATCCTCAAAACCACTGTTGTGTCAGAGGCCATTGTTGTAGCTACCATGCCAATGCATCTCTTTGAGGATTATATAAAACTTACTCACATACATTTTTTAAATTTAAAAAAAACCCAAAACAAATTAACAACCAAAAGATTCAGACATCAAAAAGGGACTTGACTACATGTTTTCAGGTTCCTTTGTATACCTGAAATTCTATGAGATACTCTCTGCCTTTGACATTGCTCCAAGCAATGGCCACAGATTAGCTGAAATAAAGAAAACACTTGACATCAGGTCAGAACAAAGCTAACTGACAGCCATAAGTTTGAAGTTCAGGCCGTAGGTTCATGATGTTAAATTGTAAGGCTATAATCCCTATAAAATGTAACTGACCTGTATGTAGCATGTACCCAAAAGCACACAATGAATGAGAGGATAAAAGGGAAGTGAATGGACGAGTAAAGTGACTAATAGTCCCTAAAAATCTCATGGGCTCTGAGGTTAAAACAGATTTCGGCATAAAATTAAAATCTTCATTTGCTTTCCTCTTTCCTATCAAAATGAGAATTCTTAAAACAAAAAAAATGGATACTAAATATTTACTTTCTTTAGAAAAAAAAAGTCAAGTTGTTAGCATGTATCATAAACTCAGGCAGCCAAGAAAAACTCCTGGGGCATCTGGCCTTCCTGATCTCTTCTCCTGCTCAGAGCCGTCCAGGTGGATGGGAGGACTAGAACAGAACTGTGTGTGCAGTGTTGGCCATCTTGGACAGCGGGAGAAAAGCAAAGGCAGGAGTCAAGAGTTCTCAAATTCAGCAAAAGCTCTGTCAGAAATGACAGCATCCACAGCTCCTTGGGTCTCAGCTTCCCCCCTGGCAAAGAGAGGAAGTTCACTCGTCCAGCCAAGCCTGGAAAGGGCCACTACTGGATGCTAGGTGCCAGAGTTGGACTAGATGATCTGTAAAGCCCCTTTCAGCTCTGCAAATCTTACAGTTCTTATAGTCACACTTGGTAGACATACTTTTGGCTCTGACCTGAGAGTCTGGCTGGAAACCTAAACAGACTTCTACATAAAAATACACATTTACCAGTTATAATTTGGATTTGGCAACTTGAAATTTAACCATAGCTGGGAGAAAAGAGCACACAATTCTCTCCAGTGACTGTATTACTTTAGCTTACATTATAAATCATATCTAAAATGAAGTGCAAACATGGTCATAGAGGGGCTAAGTCTCTATTACACCCAAGTGGTCACTGCACAGTGGGAAGCATGACCATTTTCTTTTAAACTCACCAACAGTCTTCCATATGAAGAGTCTCAAAACAACACGCCTCTCCCTACCAGATTTGTCCTTTTCCATTGGGCAAACACCATTTTATTTTTCATTATCCTTCCTTCTGTTAGGCATAGAGCGTACGCCAACATGGCAACAGACTTTTTGTTTATTTCCTTCTATTTCAAAAACAAAGTTGTGCCTGTAGTAGAGTTACCAGGGAAAAACCTACACAGAAATAAGATATCTTGAGATTTTATGAAATCTCCTTGATTGATTCACCACCACCCTCCATTTACGGAACCCAGGGGCAAAGTCTTGCAGTCATTGTTATTTTTATGTAGTACACATCATTATAACATCAGGATAATCTCTGTAATCATTTCCACTTTACAACTGTAACAGCATCTGTACTTTATTTAATTGTAAATTATTGTTTTGTTAGGTGCCATTGAGAATGGATCTTAGCAACACTATGAACGACAGATCTGAACCCTGTCCTATACTGTGCCATCCTCACAATTTCAGACACATTCAAATGTAAAGCTGCTATCGATTTGACAATCCACCTGTTTGTGAGTCCACCTCTTTTTCACCATCCCGCCACCTTTCCAACTATGATGTCCTAACTTCTCCTAGCAACACGTATAAAGTACATGAAACAAGCTTTCATCCTCTTTGCCTTCACAGGGCTCCTTGGAGTCTTTACAGCACCTAATAACAACATATGTGTATGTACATATGTACGTGTAGGGGTGTGTGTGTGTGTGTGTGTGTGTGTGTGTGTGTGTGTGTAAAACTGTACTACAATCCCAAAGGCAAAGAGTTCAAATCCACCAGCTGCTTCACAGGAAAAAGATAGGCACTCTCCTCTTGTGAGATTTAACTATCTCTGAAAACCTGCTACAGGGTCACCTACAGATTAGTTCCAACTCAGACGATGCAACAACAATATATACATGTGTATTATATGTTACTACTTGTAATAGCTTAATATGTATATATATTTGTGCATCATCTGCTCTTTGGGGTACAATGTTAATCTGTCAGATACTACACTAAAGCTGAGCTCTAGGACCATCTAGGAAGAAGAACTGGCTATTCACTTCTGAAATGATGGGCCTTCAATAACCATATGAACAATAGAGCACACTCAGATGATTAGATGGAACAGCGAAGGCTCCAATCTCATAATAGGAAACACAAAAATGAGGAGGAATAGTTGTAAACAGCCACTAATAACTGGAAAATGGAGATGTATTGACACAGTGACTATGGCCATGGGGTGAGCTGTGTCAGAGATGGTGAGGACAGCTCAGGATAGGGCAAGGCTAGAGCCCTTGTTCATGGGATCATTATGGGTCATAGCTGACACGACAGCACATAACAAGAACATTTATCAAATGAGCAAGTAAACCTCCATTCATTCACCTCCATTCATCCATTATCGAGATACTTAATTTGTTTTCATTCAGCAGCCTCTTAGACTTAATATTTTGAAGCAAATGCAAAAATCTTTATATTTCCTCAAAAACATCTCCATGTGTTTCTCCACAAATACCCCCCTGCCACCCGACAATATGTCTAAAATAACACCATCTAAAATATAAGAATTCTGTAGCTTTGTCATATTGTTTTCCTTCCTGGCATAAATGACATCCAGTAATGGATGTCATAAATGACTACTGTCCACCTACCTATAAACACAGTTGGAGAACCATTTCTGATGTCCCCTCTTGCTCCAATCCTGAGTTACCTTGCAATGGAAACTTCCCAAGGCATAAAACTTCTAAATAAACAATACATGTAAAAATTATTCTTGAAATTAGAGATAAGATAAAGACTTCGGGGGTTTGCCATTGTTTTTGCTATCGAGAAATTTCTGACCAATTCAAACCAACAAGTATTAACCAAGGCTTTAAATCTCAATCTTGTTTTTTTAATGTACTATAGAAGTACATTTGAAGGGGAAGGGACATGATTAAAAAGTGGGGGGGAAGCATGGCTGTGTGTTCTAGAATAATAAGAAAGCATGGACATCTCCAATTGCTTCGCTATGAAATGGCAATTTCAAAACAATATTGGTATGTGAAAGCCTGCCAAAGCTCCAGAGTACAAGCTGAAGAACTCTAAGAAGTTGGAGTGTAACACTTTTCATTGAAATATCTTAACTCTTAAGGGATTGTAAAGCACTCTGAAGGAACTAGATAAATATGTATTCACCCCAAGGACCATCCTCGGGCACATGGTCTCCTAACAAGACTTCAATCACAGATATTACCTGCACTCTGAAAGCTCCTTCATCAAGCGGTGGTGGAGGAGGGAAGTTTCCAGAACCAGGTGGAAGGGCACTAGGATCATCAACAGGTGGAGGTGGTGGTGGAAGAAAATCACCTACAGAATGAAAAACAAATATAAATTAATATGACCTAATTTTACTTTCACAGGATAGAACACTATGCAGCAGCACTCAGGAGCAATGATTTCAAAAATTACTACATAAATTGGGAAGGACTCGAGAGAATTACATCAGTCCCAGAAGTACAGATATTCACAAGTAAGGCCATTATTGTCGGAAAAGAAAGGTCACTAGGAAACTGTGTATGAGGATCCCAGGGCGGGAGGGTGGGAACAGAGGGGTGAAAGTCATTGGGTTGCACAATTTGGCAAATGAAGGAAGGGGATTGAAAGGAAATGGGAAAGATCTGGCAGGGATCTGGAAAGACAGGGTAATGAAAGTCATAGTTCAATGGTGATTAATTTTATAAAACATAATGAATGGGAATGACTGTACGAAACATAATAGCAAATGAAGGGCAGTGTAAAATGTATACCAACTTTGTAAGCAAACTAATATGAAATAATTTTTTTAAGAAAGAAAAATATGATCCAATTTTACATCACTTCTGAAAAAGAAAGCACAACAAATCATATTTGCTGGGATGTCACTGCTTTGCAATGGTCTCTGACATGATATTCTGCTCTGTACAGATACTCATTACTCCCTTTCTTAGGTGTCTTCGGTTTAACTAGTTAGCCTTTCTGTTTAGAAGAGGGCTAAACTTATTACAAAATACTTTGGTGGCATAGTCTGTGGTGTGTCATGCTGCAAACCAGAAAGGTCACAGATCTCTGGTGGACTGAACGCATTTACCAGTGACTCCAAGGGACGCGGAGGGACAGGGTTTTCTAAGTTCCATAGCCTCAGAAACCTGGTGGAGGATCACTAGAGTCAAAATCAACCTGATCGCAATGGGATTGAGGTTTTGATATTTGATACTGAGAAAAGGTGTGAAGCTAGTGTAGTGGGGTCTTGTGTTTTTAGAAAGAACTTAAAATATTTTAAAATCATAATAATAAAAGAGAAGGCTCATCATATGAGGAACTACCAAGCTCTTCCCTATCTTTATTTGGTAATATGCACAAACATGTCTGAAAATTAAGATAAAAGAATGTTTATGTCTTGATGCAGAAACAAGGTGACTTCACTGAATCAAAGCAAATGTTCCTGAAATTTAGGATGGAGAAATCAAGCTCAGTCAAGGAAGAAAGACAAGCGAATAAAGGCAAGGTAAGAAAATTCAGTGCAAAGAGGATGAAGAGTAATTTACAATATGACATAAACAGAGTATAAAATAATAAATAATCATTTCTAAAAAGCAGAGATAGAGTGAAAATAAGCTAGTATGAATATTGCATGTCTAGGAAAAGATTAAATTATTGCATATACGATAAAAATCTTAGATGGCAATCTATCTAGGATTTCTCAGAAGGAAACAACTTTTCAGGTGAGACGTATGATTGATTAAAAGCAAATCTAAAAATATATTCAGGGTAGGTTGATATTATTATGCACCATTGAGTTGGACCCAATTCCTAACTGGCCCTCTGGTTGGTTTTCTGAGAGGAGAAAGCTCATCTTTTCCCATGAAGCAGCTGCTGTATTTGAAGCACAAGCTTTTTGGCTGGCAAAGCAAACTCTTACTATTAAGACACCAGAGTTCTGCAGGACAGATTAGGAAAAAGAAAACAAACTGACATTAGAAACATTGGGTTGTGAAGTCTGCACACTACTAGAAAATAGTGACATTTGGAGAAACCTCAAAATGAGATGTGCAAGAAATATTGCAGGCTAGCTGTTAAATATAGGCAGACAGGCAAGACCAAGAGAAACGGTCAGGGGGAAGTGACTATATTCATGATGATATACAGAACTGGGACATGATATATTTTTACACTCATATTAGCTTATCTATATCTGTAGAAGAGTAAAAGGAAGCATTGCTTTGTCACTTTCTTAACCATAACCAATCTGAGAGACTGTGATGCTTTTCCTGGTGTCTTAGGACCAAAGCCTTAGAGGACATAAAGACCAAATAGCATAACACAGTCCACAAAGACACTGTTCCATATCTTATTTTGGTGACTAGGAACTAGTATCTTAAACGTTCTACAACAGCCATCTAAGGTACAACCACTTTTGGCTCTTTTGCCAGGGAAGAAAAACAGAGTTAATATTAAAAAAAAAATTTACTCTGAAAACTAAGGGACAACTTGAACTTCAACGTCCACAACACCAAGACCAGAAGAACTAAATAATGCCTGGTTGCTACTGGTAGATCCTCTTAAAGGGATCACAGGTAGAAGACCCTGAAGAGAGGAGGGAGAAATGTATATGGTAACTCAAGAACATAAAAGCATAAAAGAGGTTGGTCTAACTTATGCAATAGAGACTGGTGAATCCCCCAAGTCTAAGTCCCTTAATTACCCTTCATACCTTCCTCCTGTGGCTCAACTTTCAGCCAAGCTAGACAGTTCTATAATGTGATCAATAACAATGGAAAGTGCTCATTCCTTAGTATAACCAATCATAAAGGGTCAAAAGAACAGGATTTGTCCAAAGACAAAGTCTTGAAGGCACAAAGGTGTAGAAAAGAAGGATTAATGGAAATAGGAGTCAAAGAAAAGAAGAAGGAAGACTGTGATGGGAAAAGATTGTCCATCCTTCTCCCAAGGAGCAGCTGGTGGCCTTGAACCATGTGCCTTCAGGATTGCAGCGCAGCTTCTTGCCACTAGGTCACCAGTGCTCCCATTGTAATTAACGTCATAAAGCAAGGCATGTGTGAAAGGTTGAAAGAAAACTTAATATGCTTTGCAAATGTTCATTCAAATTGCAATAAAAAATTTACTAAGAATCCGCAAAATCAATGATCACCAAGAATAGTGCTGAATAGCACTTAACTTGAAGTAATTCAAAGAATATACTTAATTCATAAGGATTCAGATACGAGTACATTGCCAAGAACCCTGAAGGTTTATGATATAGAATTTTTTCACTGCTCACTGCATGTAATTCTACTAGAAAGATGAAAACATACTTTATTTTAATATTTTTCTCTATTTGTTTCTCCTCTAAGAAGGTTTGAGACACACTGGGAAAGTGCAATTTCCTAAGAATAAGTAGCTTTTCTTGAATTTCAATTGCTTAGTACTTACTGTTGGGGAAATAGTCTATATCATTAGATGGTTATTTTGGGATCGTTTCAAAACATCACAACATAGGTTCTCCAAACACAACATAGTATCAACTCATGTTCTCTAAAAAGAAGAATTAAGAAAGCACACTGGAAGAATGGCATGATTCAGTTGGCCTCCATTTGTCTTTTAAATTAGTCTTGGAGTGTGATTCCACTGTTAACCATTCAATTATAACTCATAGCAAACAACAAAAAAAGACAGAGTAGGATTGCCATAATTACACTAAACATATTCCGCACCTGTTAAAAGGGCTGTCAAAATTTTATCTTGAGAAGGTATGTGAGAAGAATGCTTACAATGACATGTAATGAAATAAGGCAAAGAAAGTTAGGAGACATATCTATTAATTCTTATTCATAGAACCATGTTCATAGAAAAATGCTCTATATTGATCTATGTATTTTTCACACCAACTTTAAAAGGGGATTTCTGAATACCATGTTGCATTTAATCAGATTCTATTCTGTTATGCCACATAGAATTGTCAGAGCATTGTATAACATAAAAATGAAAACTCAAAAACTCATTGAGTTGGAACTAACTCAGAATTGACCCTACAGCAGATTTCCAAAAGCTTTCAATTGCACAGAGGGGAAACTGTCCTTCTATCTCTCAAGAGGCTGATAGATTCAAACTCCTGGGAAGGTGCAGCCTTTGAGTTTGCAGCTTAACTCCCTAAGGACATCACCTTAAAGACCACCTTAAATATATATTCACTGAGATAATGAGAATTGAGGCACAAACAGAGACTTGTACACCAATGCTCATAGCAGCATTATTCACCATCACAATAACAGGGAAACAGTCCAGATATCCAACCACAATTGAATGGATTGAGAAATTATGACACATTCATACAATGGAATACTATGCAGCACTCAGGAGCAATGACCTTGTAAATTACTACTTTACTTGGGAGGGACTGGAGAGCATTATGCTGAGTGAACTAACTAGGTCCCATAAGGACAAATACTGGATAAAACCATTATTATAGAATGAATACGAGGATCCAAGGGAGTGGAGGGAAGCAGAGGGGTAAGGATGGGAGAAGAGGGGTGGTTAATCATAAGATCGCACAATTTGATGGTGGGGGGAGAGGTGAAACACATGGGAAAGATCCAGTGTCAAAAACAATGTATTCAAACTCTGTAAATAAAGCAGTAGAAAGCATTTTCAAAAAGACCATTTTATAAGAGCAGAAACTGAGTCTCAATCCTTATGAACCGTCAAAAACCTCTCACCAAATGAGTTTTTTCCAACTATACTCTCTTCTTTTGTCTTCCGTGTCTCTCATAGAACTTCAATAGTTAACTTACATAGGTTGTTTAACATGAGAAGATAAAAAGGAAATCACAAAATACTTTTTAAAATTTTTTTTACAAAATACTTTTTAAAGAATTGATTTGAAAGTAACATAACTAAGGATTGCATATTATAATTAAGATGACGTGAAATTGAAGAAAACCTAGTAATAACCTCGTAATAATTACATTCTTTATTGAAAGCAGTTAATAAATGAGGCCAAAGCTTTTTGTTATCCACATTCAATAATCAAAGACTTCTTATTTCAATCTTTACATTGTAGGTCATACTTGAAAAAACATGTGGAGGAACAGGAAAATATTTAATGTAGAGAAACATGATAAAGTTATTAAAAATTAGTCTTTGGAAGAAAATGGAAACTAGTTGGAATGAACAAAATTAAAGTCTTACATATTATCCCAAACTAAGCAATATTTTCTTAAATAAATTATTAACTGAAGTGTCATCATTTGGAAGTTTAATTCTCCTTTCCAACAGACCAACACAAATGGAAATGACTGAAAACTACAGAAAGAGCAAGTGCATCCTAAGGGAGGTCTGGTGGCCTAGTGGTAAGAAGCTGCTCTGCAATCCTAAAGGCACACAGTTCAAATCCACAAGCTACCCTGTGGAAGAAGGATGAGGAATCTCTTCCCATGCAATTTACTACTTTTGAAAATGCAATGAAGGGTCAGTTATGGCTAAGTTCAAACTCTATGGCACCTAACAAAAACAGCAAGAGAAAAAGCTTGTTTGCTGAAATGGAGGAGGAATTGAAATACTTTCTTCAAAAGATCAATCTAAAGAGGATAAAATTGATGCATGGGACCTTCTGAAGATAAAATCTCTATGCACAACAAAACCTTTTCCCAACAGGGTGAAAAGAAAACCTACAGACTGGGAACAAACATTTGGGAATTCCATCTCAGACAAGAGTCTTATGACAAAAGTTTACAGAATACTCCTGGGCCTCCACAAGAAAAAGACTGATAACCCAATCACAAAATGGGCAAAAGACATGGAAAGAATTTCCACAGAGGAAGATATTCAAATGGCAAACAGACACATGAAGAAATGCTCCAAATCATTGGCAATAAAAGAGAGGCAAATCAAAACCACAATGAGGTACCATTTCACTCCAGTAAGAGTGGCAAAGTTTAACAGGGCAGCAGGTAATAGATGTTGGAGAGGATGTGGTGAGAAAGGAACTCTTATACATTGTTGATGAGATTGCAAAATGGTACAACCATTCTGGAAGGCAGTTTGGTGCTTCCTCAAAGAAGCGGAACATAGAAATTCCACATGACCCAGATATTCCACTACCTGGAATATAACCTGAGAATATGAGAACTGAGGCACAAACAGAGATTTTACAACTATGTTCATAGCAGCATTATTCACCATTGCAAGAACATGGAAACAGTTCAAATGTCCAATCACAAATGAATGGGTTGAGAAATTATGGTACATTCACACAATGGAATACTACTTTATATTGGGAGAGACTGGAGAGAATTTTGTTAAGTGAAATATCTCAGTCACATAGGGACAAATTCTACAGACTGCCACTATTGGGAAAATAGGAAGATAACAGTGCATAAATGTTTAAAATGAGAGAAGGAGAGCAGAAAAGGAGAAGGTCGTATTACCCGGATAGCACAGATTAGTGGGTAGAGAAGTGTGAAGCAATAGGAAAAGTTTAATGGGGACTTGAAAAGTCATATATAACAATGATAATTAATTGTATAAAACATGTTTATTAATATATGTATAAAACACAAAGTATATTTATATAACATGATGTACACAAATGATTATATGGAACACACCCAAAATTTCATTTTACTTGGATCCACAAAAAATACCCAGAGTAACAATAATTAAAAAATCAAAAAGCATGTTGCATGGGGGGAAATGTGCTGTCAGAGACCTCTCCAAAGTACTAAAGAGAATAAGGTCAGTGTAAAAACTAAGGTACCTCTTATCCAAGGCATGGTCTTTTCAATTACTTGTTATGCATCTGAAATTTGGGTAATGACTAAGGATAACAGAAGAATTGATGCCTTTGCGGTGTGGCGCTGGAGAAGAGAAACTAAAGTCCAAAAGAACTGCCAAAAGAACAAACAGATATATCCTGGAGAAGGTGCAACCAGAATGTTCCTTGGAGCCAAGAATATTGAAACTGAAGCTCACAGACTTTGGGCACATTGTTAAGACAGGCGAGTCCTTAGAAAGGAACTTCATGCTTGGAAAGGTGGAGGGTCAGTGAAGGAGAAGACCCTCAACAAGATTGACTGACTATAACAATGGGCCTAATTATAGCAGATATGATGAAGAGGGCACAGGTTAGGTCAAAGTTCAGATCCATGGTTCAGAGAGTCACCATGAATTGTAGTAGATTCCACGGTATCTAACAACAATAAGAGAAAAAGAAGGATTTTCGATTTTTAACAATACACCTACGTGGAAAGAACAAAATGCACATATGCACATAATCTGGTGACATTTTTACATTTTTCTTATTGTATAGCCTTTGTTGGCCTTTTCTAAATTATTCTACCAGCACTAAAAGAAATTCACCCATCCCTAAGCCTAAGTGTTCTTCCCTGTTTTCTTCTACCTGTGACAACCACTAGTAATTTGAGAATTCTATTTCTTTGTTTAGGCAGTTCTGGTGATATAGTTCTTAGGGGGAGCTGGACTGCTAATTCAGGGTGGTGACCCCTGGTGGTTTTTCTCAATCAGCCACTTATCTCTTGTGAGTTAAGACTTCTGAAAACCTGCTACAAGGTCAACTCTGAGCTCATAACCACTGGGGAGCAATCAGTCAATATCTCATTTCATACAAGAACGATATAAAAGGAGATCTGTGCCCCAGTAGTTCAGCACCTAGCTACTAATAGACAGATGAGCAATTTGAATCTATTTGCTGCTCCAAGGGAGAAAGATCTGGTATTACGCTTTTGTAAAGAATTACAGCCTTGTAAATACAGTGGTACAGTTTTAATCTGCCCTACAAGATGTTTTAATCTGTCCTACAAGGTACTGGGACAGGTGAGAGAGAGAGAGAGAGAAGGGAAGACTCTTAAGATGAATTGACACAGTGACTGTAACAATGTACTGCAGAATATTCGAGAACTTGAGGATGAAAAAAGATAGCACAAAGTTCAGATCTGTTGTTGTTGGGGGGGTGGGGGAGGGTGTCACTATGAATCCTAGTCAACAAGATAGGACCTAACTAAATAAGGATGTACATTATGAGTATGCATCAACTTGACAGCAACATTTTATTTTGGATTTGCTGTTGGTTTGTTTTATATAGGAGATCACATAGAATTTGTCCATTTGCAACTAATATATTTCAATATGCATAAGGTTTGCAAGGATCAGCCACGTTTTAGCATTTATCAAGGCTTCACTTCTCCCTACAGCTGAGCAATATTCTAGCATAAATACATTGAGCTTACTAATCCAGTTATTAAAGGGCATTTTGTCTATCTAATAAAACTTTCTGTTTAAAAAAAAATGAAAGAGACAATCTGGCATTCATATTCAGGTGAAAATCCTCTCTGGAGGGAACACTAAAAAATAAAAAATCACACTAAAAGCAAACAAACAAAAAACTAGTGAAGGGAAGACCTACACACTCTACCAGGTAGAGATTTTGACAATCTGTATTTCTCAGATATCCTTTCTACTTAATGGGAAAATCAAAACAGAACTCCCAGACCCTAAGACTCACAGGGCCAACCCATAAGTTAAGTAGACAATGTGATAATAGAAATGCTGTAAGTAGCTGAAACACAGTATGTTGTTGTTATGTGCTATCAAGCTGACTATGATTCATAGCGACCCTATGCACAATAGCTCTGAATCCTACCTTATCCTGAGCCAATTTCATTGTCCCCGACACATATACCATTTATCACAGTTACTCTGTCAATCCATCCCATCCAAGGTCTTCCTCCCCTGTTCTGTCCCTCCATGCCTCCAAGCATGATGGTTCCCTCTCCAAGGACTGGTCCTCCTGGCAACATGTCCAACAGTAAGTGAGACAGAGTTTCAAAATCTTTGCCTTTCACGAGCAACTTGTTTTCACCCCCTCCAGGACAGACATGTTTGTTCTCTTGACAGCCATGACATGGTATGTTCTAGACTCTTCTCCAGCACTACAACTCAAAGAAATCAATTCTTCTGTCACCCTTAGTCATTGTCCAGCTCTCTGATGCATAGCTAGTAATTGTCAAGATCGTGGCCTGGATCAGGTACACCTTAGTCTCTAGACATTTCTCTTCAACACTCTGGATGGGTCCCTGACAGGAGACTTTCCCAATGCAATTCATCTTTTGATTTCCTGACTGCTGGTGCCAAGAGAGTTGACTGTGGCCCTGAGCAAGATGAAATTTTTAACAATCTCAATCTCTTTTCCATCTACCCTGGTGCTGCTAATTGATCCAGTTGCGAGAACCTTCCTTTTCTTTATGTTGTACTTTAATCCATATGGAAGACAGTATACTGATATATAAAACCAAAGATAGATAGTGGCTTTAGAGGTGAAATGGCCACCAACACATGAGTAAAAGCATGGTTTCCTCTATTTCCTCACAAGCCCAAACATATCTACATTTGAAATACACATCACTAAGTTTCTATGTAAAATAGTTTGCTCAGCATCACACAGATCAGGAAAGAGAATTAACTCTGCTTTTTACTATGAATCAAGGTGAGAAGAATCATGCTGAATTTGCTCCACAACATCCCAAATCATGGAGTTACATTCAAAAGGCCTCAGCTCTGAGCCAGTGATAGCACCATGAGACAGTTAGGGAAATAAAGTATTATAGCCTTACTTTCAAACAGTAGTTTATGCCAATTTCCTTTATAAAATAGCTTGTTATGCATATCATTAACTTGAAAAGGAAATAGGAGAAGTTCCTAGGAACCTTATTATGCATATTTTTCTAAACAGTAGCTGTCAGGTTGACACAGACTTCTAGCTACCCACTGTGTGTCAAATTAGTACTAGAGTTCTTAGCATTTTCAAAAGCTGATTTTTTTGAAAGTTGATCATCAGACTTTTCTTCCAAGGCACCTGTGGCCTTTTTAGTCAGCAGTGGAATGTGTTATAAAATAAAGTTCACAGTGGTATCACAAACTTGGGTGTCAAAATGGGGTAGTGCATGGAACCATATAGAATCTTCAGCAATATTTCTTGATGTTAGATGCTGTTCAATCAGAACCAACTCATAGCTCCTCCAGGTTTACAGAGACTATATATATCATGAGATAAAACTTCTCATCTGTCACCTGTGATAAATTTGAACCACATGTCTTTGGGTTGGCAGAGCAATTCTTTACTCACTAGGCTACCAGAACCCCATAATATTTCCTTGGCTATATAAATATTAATAATAAAATTGCTTTGCAAAATATTTTAACTATGAATTATATTATTAGGTATAATGTTATTAGTAACTAAGCCTTCTTTTGTTTCTTTAAGTACAATTTCATCCTCAAAAAATGTTATTGATGAAAGTTCACAAATACTAATTATTTCAATATTACACCTAAAAATAACAAATCTCAAACTTAACAAAATGTAATGACTATAAAAAATACCAGGCCAAGTAAAATAATGTCATGTAAAACAAAACAAAACAATGTTGTGTGCTTGACGAGCATGAGAATGACAAGGCATCTGAAGCATCACATAAGTGGATAATGATGACAGCTCTGAACAAAACATATTAGATCTTCAAGGAATCAAAGCAGCATAGAGTTCTGGCCTTGTAGAGATACATCAATACTTGTAAGCTGGGCTTACCAAAAAAAAATAGCTTTTGTTGTCATGCTGCTGTTGTTGTTATGTGCCATCGAGTTGCCAGAAACTCCTAGTGACCCAATGTACAACAGTCCTAAGCCCTGCTCTATCCCTTACCAATCTTCCTGTCTCTGAAACACCTATTCCCATTATCCCAGTGACTGAATCAATCATAGCTGTAGGAATATTTTTATAAAAATAACTAATGTTGGCTCAAAAGCTGCACACAAATTTTATAGCCATTTAATGGGTGTCACTGCTTCTAACCGTGTCATTTAGTGCATGTCCAATATCTATGTGCTCCTGAGTGGCACAATGCAGATGTAATAAGAAGTAGCACAGTCAAAGTCATGGTACAAGGCCTGGCAAACTAAAAGCAGGGGAGCTTTAGCCTGGTGCAGTTACGCTAGCAACACTGGTAGCACCTTTAAGACCAAGACTATGTAAACACAGAGTGTGCTTATCATTTAATGAAATAAAGGTCCAATAAAGAAAAAAAAAAGGTGGGGATTTATATGCTCACAGAGTGAAACATTATTGATTACGCATGATTGTAGCAAAACACTCCAGGGAGCAATTCAACTCAGATCATCACTAAATCTAGATTTATTTACTAGAGTGAAGAAAAAAAACAACCACCAAAACAAATGAAGCTATGAAAGTTTTATACTTCCTTCATTCAAACACCCATCCAAACACCACCAAAACTATTCAAGGATTCTGATGGCAATCCAGTTTTGTGTTTCACACACAGTGCTATAACAGGTTTCTAATAAACAATTGTATTTGTATGCTAATAGGTCAAAACTCCTTAGAAATTAGCATTTCTAACAAGTGGAGCCTACCATGGTTCCCTCACAGCTTGCTATAAGGCTTGAGACACAGTACACAAAGAAAATGTAGCTTGACTAGCTCAAAAGGTGGAAAGTCTGGGGTAGAGGGGGAGGGGTTTGTGCTGGGAGAAGGGTGCAACAATGAATGAATGGAATTCCAAAATCTCTGTAGATGTTCATTGAAATGAAAAATAAACAAACTAAATTAAAATTTAAAAAAAAGAAACTGAAAAAATAAATTAATAAAAGCATCTTGCCAACTTTAAAAAAAAAGGTGGAGAGTCATTAAATTTCTCTGTGGCTTAGTTAAGTTTATATTTGGAGAAAAAAACACTTGATGCAAAACAGTTCTTTTTAATGCAGTGCTGTGACATCCAAATCATATGAAGATGTTGCTAAAATGCAGATCTTACATGGGTAGAGTTGGGATGGGGAGGAAGTGTCTGCATGCTCCTAATAGATACTGTGTAAACACAAGTCTTTCTGTCCTTCCACAATTTTTTAATGTGAAATTCGGGATTTTCTATTAGTATGTTTTTAATTGCATGAGAAATAGCTACACTTTAAAATACATATAAAAATTAATCTCTTCTCAAACTGGAACCCTTATTCACTGTTGCTGGGAGTGTCAAATGGTGTAAACACTGTGGAAGGCACTGTGGCGCTTTCTCAAAAAGTTGCTAATAGAGATACCATTTGACCCTGCAATTACATTTGGGTATATAACCCAAAGAGACCATAACTGCCATCCAAGCAGATATATGCACACCCATGTTTATTGTGGCTTTGTTCACAATAGCAAAGAGTTGGAAACAACCTAAGAGCCCACCAACATACAAATGGATAGAGAAGCTGTGGTATATTTGCACAATGGAATACTACAGTGCATTGAAAAACAAGGAACTCATGCAATATTATTAAAAATGGGTGACCCTGGAGGACACTATGCTGAGTGAAATATCTCAGTCACAAAAGGACAAATAGTGCATGCTGCCACTGTTGTAAAACAGGACTGACCTCGGGGTTGGGGGAGACTGAGAAATATGGGATAAATAATGTATATACTGCATTGAAACAGATGAGGGAGAAAATTGTTTAAAAGGGATATGTGACTAGGTATTATTGTCATGACAGGAGTCCAGAATGAAGACTGCATATTGGAGTGGATGTGAGGGGAGGGATTGTACAACAATGAAAGAATTTTATTTTTCAAAGAGAAGAGCGAATTGGAGGGAAGGAGGGAGGGAGGGGTGGGCAGGAAGAAAAGTGCAACAATAAATGAATGGAAATTCACACTCTCTGTAAACTTTCATTAAAATTAATAATAATAAAAAATTTAAAAAAAGAAAAAAGTTAATCTCCTTTCCTGTGAAATACAACCTCAGAAAACTTGCTGAAGGGACAGTTATGAGTTGATTCTGACTCAAAGGGAATGAGCTTCATATTGTTTAGGTTAATACCTATAATGCTGAGGATAAATCCCACATAATACTAAGATTCTTCCATATCAGCTAATACTATTCATTGTGGTTTGGTTTGGTTTGGTTTTGGTTTTGGTTTTTTAACCAGACAAGGTCAGAATGTATTCCTTTCTAGGTTGTACTTTTAGTTAAAACGTCTGACCTCCCATGAGGCTCCAAACTACCAGCTGCTGCTCAGGAAAGTGAAACGTGGTCGCCTGTAAGATTTACAGCCTCAGAAATCCGACAGAGGTTTCCTATGAACTGAAATAATCTTGGTAGCAATGAGGTTTTTCTATTACTTGGTTTGTGCTTAATTTGAAAAATAATAGAAATTGCCTTGATTAACCTAAAATCTCAAGTCCTTATGAAAAAAAAAACAAACCTAGAAGGATCTTTTCCAATCTCATTTCTGCTTTTGAAAAAAGAAAGATGGCTAAGAGAGAGTTCAGTGGTATAGTATGTAGGAAAGGAGTCCCATAAGTATATTGATCAGAGTGTCCCCAGAAAGGACATTATGCTCTACTTCAGAAAAAGGCTTTCAGTGTCAATTCTCAAAATCTTGTATTTATTTCCACTTTTGAGAGAAAGTAAGAATTGGTATTTTTTTTTTTACTTGTTTTATCGTGATTTAAATGAGAGTTTACAGAAAATTTGGATTTTCCTTCATTAATCATTGCACTTTTCCCTCCCTAAGCTCCCCCTAGTTCATATAAAAGAAAAAAAAATACTTATTCCTTTTCAAAATTTCCTCCCTCCCTCCCTTCCCCAGTTCACTTTGCTATGCATCTCTTATTCTGAACTGCTGTCATACAGACAATGTCTAATCATATATTACTTCTAAACAGTTCTTTCCTTTAAATTTTTGAAAATTCCATTAGAACCAAATATGCATTTTATTCTTCTACCAGCACAATACCACATTCTCGGCTCTATACCCAATGGAACTTCTTCTACTGCACTATTTTCTCAATCATACTATTTTTATATTCTCCTTTAATTTCATGTTTTCTGGAGCTCTGGTGGCCGAGGGACAACAATTTGTGCTGCAATCCTAAAGGCATGTGGTTTAAGCCCACCAGCGTCTCTGTGTGAGAAGGGCGGACAATCCCCTCCCAAGTGTTTAATTGCCTCTGGAAATCTGCTAGAAAATCAGCTGTGGGTTGGATCTGACTCTATGGTACACAACAACGTTGTTGTTGTTGTTGTTGTTATTGTTGATTGTAGTCGAGTCGAGCAAGACTCATAGCGACCATATGAACAAAAGACCTGAAGACTTTCTGTAACTCTCAAAAACAATATAGTTCATATATATTAATTATAGCTATAATTAATTTAATACATTTATAAATTATTTTTAAAGACACCAAATCCATTAGATACTCTACAGGAGAAAGAGAGGCAATCTCCTTCTGTGCGATTTATAGCCTCCTAAAAACTAGAATGGGTCTGACATCAGGGTGGGGATATGACAGAAAAAAACAGGATAAATTATGTATATCGAAACAGATGAGGGAAAGAACAGATTAGAAGTGATCTATGATTGAGTATTATGGTTAGCACAGGAATCCAGAATTAAGGTTGCATAGAGAAGTGTACTAGGGGTGGGGGGTGGGGGGAAGGGACATGGGAATTGTATACTAATGAAGGAAATTTTTTTCTTTTTATTTTTTTTTTCTCTCTTCGGAGGGGGAAGGGTGGGAAGGGAGAAAATTGCGGCAATGAATGAATGGAAATCCAAAACCTCTGTAAAAAAAAAAATTATTTAAAAAAAACTACTGAAGGGTCAGCTATGAATTGGTTTCAACATAGTAACACTCACTACTACTGCATCTCAGTTTTATAAAGCAGTAGCCAAGAAAATACCCTCATAGTTCTACTTCAGGCCTAAAATGAGTCTACCTCCAAGGGAAAACAAACTATCTTTTAAAATATTTTTGTTGTTGTTGTTATATAGTCTAGGATCAGGATGTCAAGCAAGGTGGTTGGGTGTCACAGTTCATGCAGTGTGCTATGCCCAGGATATGACAGTGTGTGACAGTTCACTCAATGACTCATCATCAATGGGTTAAAACCAACTTCTATTGGTTTTCTAAGGTTATAAATTGCAGTATGGAAGAACACTGTCAAGTTTTATCTCTCAAAACTCCTGTTGAATTTCAGGTGCCACCTTTGGGCCACCACTATAATTTCCTATGGACTACTCGAGTTGCTATAATCAAGGATGCTTTAGGCAGAGTATTAAATGATCCAGGAAGTATTAAAAGGAGATGGAAAGAATATACTAAGTCACTGTATCGAAAGGAACTGACATACACAGAAGAATTTCATGAAACAGCATATAAGCAAGAACATATGGTGTTGAAGGAATAAGTTCAGGCTGCTTTGAGGGAAATAGCAAAAAATAAGGCCCCAGGAATAGATGGTATACCAATTGATATATTTCAGCTAGCAAATACTGCCCTGGATGTGCTCACCAAGTTGTGCCAAGAAATCTGGAGAACAAGCACTTGGCCAACTGACTGGAAGAGATCTGTATTTGTTCCCATCCCAAAGAAGGGTGACCCTACAGAATGTGGAAACTATAGAGCAATATGATTGATTGAAGATTATCCAAAAACGGGTGGCACATCAGCAGGGAACTGCCAGAAGTCCAGGCTGGGATTAGAAGGGGTCGTGGTACTAGGGCTATTGTAGCTAATGTTAGATGGATATTAGCTGAAAGCGGGGATTACCAGAGGAATGTCTGTCTATCTGTGTTTCATTGATTATACAAAGGCATTTGATTGTGTGGATCATAACAAACTGTGGCTGACTTTGAGAAGAATGAGAATCCCAAAACATTTGATCATGCCAATGAGAAACCTATACTTGGACCTAGAGGCAGTCATCAGAACAGAATAAAGAAACACTGCATGGTTCAAAATAGGGAAGGGCGTATGCCAGGGATGTGTCCTGTCTCCACACCTTTTCTACCTGTGTGCAGAACAGATTATCCAGGAAGCTGGGCTCTATGAGGAGAAATGTGGGGTCAAGAATGGTGGAAGATCTATCAACAATCTGCGTTATGCAGATGATACAACCCTGCTTGCTGAAACTGAGGATGACCTGAAGCACTTGCTGCAGAGGGTCAAGGACTGCAGCCTCCAACATGGATTGAGGCTCAATGACAAGAAGACCAAGATTCTCACACTGGACCAATTGGCAGCATCAGGATGGATGGTGAAGAGATTGAGATTGTTCACAACTTTAGTTTGCTTAGCACCACAGTCAACAGTCTTGGCACCACTAGCCAGAAAATTAAAAGACGTATTGCCATGGGAAAGTCTGATGTTAGGGACCTCTCCAAAGTACTGAAGAGCAATGGTTTCTCTCTAGAGACTAAGGTGTGTCTGATACAGGCCATGGTCTTTGCAATCACTTGTTATGCATCAGAAAGTTGGACAATGACTAGGGAGGATAGAAAGAGAATTGACGCCTTTGTGCTGTAGTGCTGGAGAAGAGTGTTGATGGTACCATGGACTGCCAAGAAAACAGATTCATCCTGGAGAGGGTTAAACCACACAACTCTTTGGAGGCAAGGA
>NW_006399949.1:5707342-5726206 GCF_000299155.1 Elephantulus edwardii
TATTTTATATTCTCTTTAGTAAATAGTTTAAGTATGTAACTGAGCATCTGTCAATGAATGACTGACAGAAGAAGAACCAGTGTCTGCAAGTTGGGGTGCTGGAGAAGTGTACTGAGTAGCCCATGGACTATCAACAGAACCAACAAGTCTATCTTGGAGGAAGTATGAGCAGAATGCTCCTTAGAGGCATGGATGGTGAAACTTCATCTCACATTTTTGAGCATCGTGTCAGGAGGAAGCATCGTGCCTGGGGAAATAACATCATGCTGGGAAAGGCAGAGGGTCCGAGAATGACAGGAAGATACTCAAGAAGATGGCCTATCATGATGACTGCAGCAAGGGGCTGGAGTGTATCAGAGACGGTGAGGAAGGTGCAAGATCGGGCAAGGCTCCAATCTCTGGTCCATAGGGACACTTTGAGACATAGTAGGTGCAACTGCAGCCTACTACCAGCATAGGCAACTCAACACCACCTGAGCATATGCAAAGAAGTATGCAAT
Source organism: Elephantulus edwardii (assembly GCF_000299155.1). NCBI lineage: Eukaryota > Metazoa > Chordata > Mammalia > Macroscelidea > Macroscelididae > Elephantulus > Elephantulus edwardii. The sequence continues at coordinate 5,707,843 of NW_006399949.1, forward strand.
GCATCGTAGTGGAAACAGAAAGTACACCAACAAAGTCTTGGTTAGAAAAGGAAGCCAAATGCACAATGGGAAATTGTGTAACCATCAAGATGATGACATTGACCTACATCTGACATATGTTTTCAGTACTTTGAGTCCCTTCTATGTGACAGGTATTATTCTAGATACCAGAGGAAGCATGAGAAGAGGAGAAAATAAAGCAAACACACACCAATATATATAATATGTACTATATATTATATATTATATATTTATTGTATATTTTAAAAAATAAAGTGCTCCATTTTGGGATTTATTATCTTTCAAGCAGAGAAGGTTATCCGAAAATTAATAAATAATTAATTGGCTTTAGTCGCACATGCTTCTAAGGGGTATAGCCCTGGTCTGTCCATTTGCAGAGGTAACTCGTGGTTGCTGTGAAGCTGAACACTGTGACACTGATGTGCCAAATCTGATAATGGTTATTCATGGTGGACAGTGTTTGGTGGAGCTCCCTGATTAAAACAAGCTTGGAGGCAGGAGTGGCATCCACTTCCAAAATAGCTTGCCTCTGGAAACTTTATGAACTTGGAGAAATGATGAAAGTTATACACGTGTTCAGGACTTTTGATCATAGGGTTGCTATGAGTCACCTAAAACTGGATGGCACTTAAGAACAACAAAACAAACTGAATATCAACTGGCAGATGTTGTTTTTGTTGAGTGCCATCAAGTCAACCAGGATTCCTAGTGACCCGAGGAATACCAGATCAGAGGTTCATCGTATCCTGTGCCATCTTCACGATCTCGGTCATATTGATGACACCTTTTTTTAAAGGATTGTGCCCTCCTGAAAAAATGCCCAGATTATATCCAAATATAGAGCAAAGAGGGAGGAGAAGAAGCACTAGGGCTATAGTAGAATCTAGACATTTTCTATTTAAAGCTGAGAAATTCCTCAACAAGAAACAGATATTTGACCCAACCTGGCAAGCAAAGGGGAATGCTGATGGCCTAGTGGCAAGGGACTACACTGCCAACCCAGAGGCAAGTGGTTCAAATCCAGCAGCTACTCCACAGGAGAAAGATGGACAATCAACTGTGTTTCAAATTGACAGTGCAGAACAACAACAGAGAGCTAAGGGTCTCTCTAAGGAGAAAAATATGATAAAACATCTCTGATAAGTTAAGGTATGAGGAAGAAATAGGCTCCTAGTTATAGTATAATCTAATTGCCATATAAACCAATATGGCAACAATGGCTCACTGAATATACATGTTTTATTCTATCTCTTGCTGGCTTGATTGTTATACAAGAAATGTGAATAGCATATATATGCTCTCAAAAATCAAAAGAAACTCAGAAATGAATCCAGAATCCATTGAAACCTCATGTTTAATTTTATACCATCACTGCATTTCCCTAAGCCAAAAGCTTAATGTCTTCTTCATCTTCCTAAATAGCTTTCCTTAAAATGCTCTTTGGATTCTCCATTTTAAAATAAAGACTATTATTATCTCTACAGTGGATGAAGTTTCTCTGATTTTCTAATGGACAGTTCATTGCAGACTTAGCAAACTTAGAAATGCTAGATCCTCAGTGAGTTCAGCAGACTTCTTATTGAATCACAAATAGTCTGTTTCAAGTTTATGTGTATTAGGGTATCATATCACATCTTCGTGCATTTTATCTAAACACACTGCACTTCTCTACCACACAGTGGTTTCCATTTGTTGAATAACATTCAATTGCTCAGTTGAAAATGCTGAATGGATTTCAAATATGAAATGAGCAGGATAACCTGGTTCTGCAAATGGACAAGAACCAAATGCACTTTTAAGCCTACTAAGTGTCATTTGTCTTACAACAACATAATAACTGCTGTCCAAACAAGCCACAGCATATATTTTGACTTCTAAAGAAAAGTGCTTGAAATAAAGAGAGCAATGAGTTGAACCTAATGCATCAATTTTCTTCCAGCTATTGAGATATCTTCATTCTCAATACCCAAAAGTGAAACTGTGTCCATTTAAAAGAGATAAAAATTTTAAAACTCATGTTATGGGCAGAGAATGAGGCAGTGGCCCAGCAAAATAAAAATTTTTAGGGGAGGTTGTTGTTGTTGTTAGGTGCCATTAAGTCACATACGACTCATAGCAACTCTAGGAACAACAGATTTGAACCTTGTCTGATTATATCCCAGCCTCACTATCTCTGACACACTGAAGCTCACTGTTTCAGTCACTGTGTCAGTCTACTTGGTTGAGGGTCTTCCCTTCCTTTGCCATACCTCCATCTTTCAAAGTAGCATTCCCCTTTATAAGGATCAGCCTCTCATAACAACATACTCAAAATATGTGAGAGGAAGCTTCATCATCATCTTTCCCTTCAAGAAGTACTCTGCCTGTACCGTCTCCAAGACATATCTGTTTGGTTTTTAGTCATTTCATAGGATATTCAGGACTCTTTTAAAACACCACAAGACAAAGGTATCAATGCTTCTTCTGTCACCTTGATTCACTGGACAGCTCTCAGATGTACAGCAAGTGACTGAAAAAATCATGGTCTGAATGAGTTGCACCTTATTCCTCAAACTAACATCACTGCTCCTCAATAATTTGAAAAGGTCCTTAACCACAAGCTTTTCCAGTTCAATACGTCTCCTGACTGCCTGAGACTAAGTGTAGTGACTGTGGATCCTAATAAAATGAAGTCATTGACACTTTCAATCATTTCTCCATCTACTGTAATGTTGCCTATTGGTCAAGTGGAGAAGATATTTTCTTTGGTTTTTTGTTTTGTTTGTTTTGTGTTTTTTTTTATGGTGAGATTCAATCCTATTGAAGTCTGCAATGTTTAACCTTCTGCAGCAAGTGCCTCAAGCCCTCATCCCTTAGAACAATTAAAGCTGCATAATGAAGGTTATAGCCAAGCAGCTGCTGGGGGAGGCAACTCATATTTATCCCACAGAGCTGGTGGTGTATTTGGACGATTAACTTTTTGGTTAGTGCAACATGCAACGCACCACACCACCAGCACTCTAAAAGCTTTTTGTGGAAATTACCTAAATAGATAACCAGCCCTTAACAAGCTTTCAGTTCAGTTGGAAAATCTGACTGATTTCTCTGTGATAAAAATTGACAGCCTCAGAAATCCAATGGAGAGTCACTATGAGTTGGAATGGACTCGATGGAAGGGGGCATTTTTGTCTTGTAATGCTAACATGTGGCTGTGAACCAAGTACAGGTCAATTCAGTCCAAATGTGCCTCAAAAAAAAGGTCAAAGCGTGAGAAATAATCACTGAAAACTTTGTGGAGTATGATTCTATTCTATTCTAATTCTTTTCTGAGACATATGTATATAAGTCAATTTGAAGTTAACTGGCCTTTTTTGTTTTTATCTGCTGTCGGGGACTTCTCTAAGTACTAAAGAGCAATGATGTCAGTCTTGAGACCAAGATATGCCTGATAGGGGCCATGGTCTTCACTGGTATTTGCTATGCATCCAAAAGCTGGATAATTACTGATGGTGATAGAAAAAGGATCAATGCCTTTGAATTGTGGTGCTGGAGAAGAGTGGTGAACAGACTCACGGACTGCCAGGACAACAACAGGTTTGAAAGAATGAAATGCGGCTGCTCCCTGGGAAAGGACTTTGAAGCTCTGTCCCACATACTTTGTGTGCGTGGCAGAAGGGATCAGTCCTTGGAGAAGGAAATCATGCTTGGAAAGATGGAGGGACAGCACAGGAAAAGAAGACCCAGGATGAGATGGATTGACTCAGTGATTGGAGAAATGAATTTAAGTCTCTTGGAGAAGATGAGATTGGCTCAGGATAGGACAAAGTTAATGTCCTAAAGGTAATGTACATAAGGTTGCTATGAGTCGCAGGTGACTCGACGGCATATAACAACAAACAATAACTACAAGACATGTTATTGTTGTTGTTGGTGTGTGCCGTCGAGTCGTTTACAACTCATAGCGACCCTATGTACAACAACCCTAAACTGTGCTCTATCCCGTGCCAATCTCATTGCCACTGACACATCCATCCCGATTACTCCAGTCACTGAATCAATCCACCTCATAGAGGGTCTTCCCCTCCTGCGCTGTCCCTCTACTCTACCCAGCCCTCTCTAAAGACCTGTCTCTCCTTACAACATGTCCAAGGTATGTCAAGCGAAGCCCCAGAATCCTTGCCTCCAAGGAGCAGCCTGGTTTAATCCTCTCTACGATGAACCTGTTTGTTTTCTTGGCAGTCCATGGTACCCTCAATACTCTTCTCCAGCACCACAGCTCAAAGGTGTCAATTCTCCTTCTATCCTCCCTAGTCATTGTCCAACTCTACTTAAGAAATATATAACTATATACTACAGTGAATCAAACTATGAAGGAATGAATGTGTATATACATTTTTTCTTTATTCTTATAGACAACTTCTTACCTTTCTGATTAATTATATAAAGCAACCCAACTGTATCATCTGCCCACTCATTGTTAACATTATGCTAGATTTATGACTCATCATTTTTACTAGGTTGTCCAGGAGTTCTGGAGAGACCTAACTCCTCCCATAAAGATGAGAATAGAGGAAGAGCAGACAGTTGGGGAAAGAGGAAGGAGTAATACCATGTACAAAATCTCAAAACACCAGTGCTTGAAATACTGTAATAGATTATGATTTCTAAACTGTGTATGCATCTGAATCTCTCAAGGATCGCTCATCTATTTCATATATTCAGAATCTCCTCTAGAATTATTGAATCAGAATCATTACAAGTTGCTTGAAAAGTTCCCTGCCTGATGGTTGGTGTCTGTCTTTGTCTCTCTCTCTCAGTTATGACTGAAGAGTAATTTAACAACTTAAGAGTCATATCAACCACATAGTAGTATGCTACTCAGAATGGATCCTGGCGTGCAAGTGAGTAGAATGTCCCCACTACAATTTCTGAGGTCTACATTCACAGTGCTATTGTATCATTGTTGATCACTTGTTTTGGATAACTGTTTATGGTTATATAAGAAATGCCATTTGAGGAAACAGAGTCAAGAGTTAAGGAGAACTTTTTATGTTACTTTTCAGTGTCTGAATATAGTATGAAATGACCTCAGAAAAGTCAAAATATATTTTTAAATGTTGGGGGCGGGGGTGATAACCTGGTCCAATTACTTCATAGAGAAATATTAGACCAGTGCATTAGAGAGGAGTAGCCAAGTATAGTAAATCCTAACTCAAAACTTGAACACTGGTGGCCTAGTGGCAAGAAGCTGCACTGCAATCCCAAAGGCATGTAATTCAAATCCACCAGCTGCTCTGTGGGAGAAAACTTTGCAATCTCCACTCGTGCAATTAACTGCCTCTGGAAACCCACCAGAGGGTCACTCTGGATTGGTTTTTAACTCAATGGTAAACAACCACAACCACCAAAAACGCTGCAAAACTCCCAACATCTACTTTCAAGCTGAAGATGCATTGATTACAGTAACTGGGAAAGATTGGAAGAAATTGAAACTTCTTTGGAAAAATTGTCTCTGTTCATACAACAGAGCACTATCAAGAAGGGGGAACTCCCTCACTCATTGTCACTGAGCTGGAATAGATTCATATCTGAGGGTCTAGAAAGGGTTTGGGAGGCTATCAATCAACTGGGAAGAGATTACCTTTGGAGCCACTTGGAGAAGGACCACGCTTAGGTGAGCAGCGTGACTCCCCATCACCAGAGCAACCTATGAAGAAATTGTTGTCATGTGCTCTCAAGTCAGAACCACCTCATAACTGACCCTCCAGTAGGTTTTCAGAGGCTGTATATCGCTGAAAATTGACCACCTTTCCACAGGAGCAGCTGGTGGATTTAAACCACCTGGTTTGGGATTTGGCAGCACAACTCTTCACCCACTAAGTCCTTTGATCTCCCTCTAGCTGAAGAAGAGTAGCTTCAATTTAGGGCAGTTGACTAACTGAACAAAATTGATGGAACTCTCTTCAGTAAAACCAGACTGAATGCACCTAAATGAGCAGATAAGCTGACTTTCATGGCTACTGACAATTAAACCCTATTAAACTCTCTTTCCCCAATGCTGGAGCCCATTCCTCTGCCTTGCCTCAAGAGATTCTCCCAAGACAATATGGCAAGAGGAGGCCAGGAGCCCTCTGTGATCTCTCCAGTCTCCACTTTTTTCAGCACAAATAACTTCCAATTCTCCTTACTGAGAAATTCTTGTTACTATTTATATAAGATGATGCCAACCATTACTCACTCTCCTTCAACCCTTCCATTTCATCCAGTCTGAAGCTTAGCAAATGCATAAATGCTTTAAAAATAATCAAATAGAGACACTCATTTTATTTCAAGGTGGTTGTTTTTTGGCATGTATATATTTTTTCCTAAGGAATACTGGCGCTGACAGGTACTTGCTCTAAAAATTTACTTCACCACCTGCTAGCTGAAATATTGCTTTCATGGATTTATATTGTATTAAAAGGTCACTGGCTGTTTAAGTCTTAAACAGTTTTAATCATTCTGAAAGTCTCTTAACAGTAAGAAAAGGAAGCTCAGAACAAACAGCAGCAGGGACTCTAATTAAAAGGGCCAATTCATCTAATTTTATTTGGGGTTAATTATTCAGGATTCACTCTTTGATGTGTAAGGAATAGCAATTAGTAATTTCAGTGATTTGAGAATCATTGGAGGTGTAATCAGTTAAAATGAGTGAGTGTTTACAACACAAGATGGTGAATTAGTCTCTCTCAGCTGGAGAACAGGAACATTAGGCTCCAAGAGATCAAGGCTAAGGATTTCAGACCCCAGTTATAATAGTCACTTCAAACTAAAACGCATATCAACAGCAATGGAGCACTGTTTACTCTTAGCTAAGGCGAGATACAGCCACATTATGAAATTCTCTTCACCCAGATCTTCATCTTTGCCATTGTTCCCAACTCTTCCCTCTGCTGGCTCTTGCCACCATGGTAACCATAAATGTATTACATTTAAAAAGCAATCTGGAACAAACACATTTACAAGCAACAGAAGAGCCAGAGCAATCTTATAAAAAAAAAACAAAAAACAAACAAACCCATTGCCACTGAGTGGATTCCAGCTCCCAGTGGCCTTGTAAGACAGATGAGAATTGTACTTTTGGATTGCCAAGGTTGTCCGTTTTATGGAAATAAACAACCACATCTCTCTCTCACTGAGGAGAAGGTGAATTTGAATGTTATACCTTTTGGTTCATAGTTAGGATGTGAAGCAACAGTTCAGAACTCAAAATTGACTTCCTGTATCATAAGCCACAGACCTCCTTCTCTCTCCTTCGGTGCTCCCTTTTCTGCTGTGTACCTCATCACGAGTCTCTCTGTCTTGTGCCATGATATTTTCCAGGATCCCAGTCACAGCCATTCACATATGTATAGTCGAGGGCTGCTTTCACTGTGCACTTGCAGAGTGAGTAGCTGACAAAAAGACTGAATGACCCACACAGCATAAAGCCATAGTCTTTGTTGTTGCTTGTTGTCTCAACTCGTGTCGCTCTAAAGTGTGAAGAGTGGAACCCGTCAAGAGGGTTTCCGAGAACACGTCACTCACTGTCATTAGGTCAGACCTGGACTCACAGCTGATCCTTCCGAAGGTCCCAGACGCTGTAAATCAGAGAGGAGATCTTTCTCTCATGGAGTAGCTGGTAGGTTCACACAACTCACCTTTGGCTGGCAGCATCACCACTTACCAACTAGGCCGCAAGATTTCCTTCCACAAGCAACAGCTCTGATCAAATAGATCACTTCTCAGCCCACTGACTCTACAAAACTGGTGCAAAACAAGACAATTCTCAGTCTCAATATTTGGTTGTAAAACTAGACTAACATCACTTGCCTTAACACAAATTCTTTCTTCACAAACACAGTGAAACCTGTGACAGCTGAACTTGGTGAGGCTGCCTATTTTTTTTGGTTTTTTTTTTCTTTTCAGTCTCACACAATTTCTGCTTTTGCAAGGGCTCTTTCCTACTGTTTTTGTATTGTTTTCTATTAGTGAAAGAGCTCTGCTGCCTAAATCCATGGGGAGTTGTGATGTTAACCTAAAGGCCAAGCCTGTATAGAGTTTAGAATCCTCAGGCTGCTCTGTGGGAGAAGAATGGGCAATTTCCTGAGTGATTTATAGCCTTAGAAACCTGCTGGTGGGTTAACTAGGACTCAACTCAGAGTGAACTGCAATGAAAGTTTTGAGTTTTCCTAAGGCTTCCACCTAAGGGTGGTTCAGGCTTTCACAAGTTTTAATGCATTTGTAACTCTGAATACAAAATGTAATTAAGCATGCACTATGGCAATGGCATGATAAGGCTGTAGTAGTATGTGCTGTTGAGTTGAACCCGGCTCTCAAGTGGGTTTTCAGAGGCTGTAAATTGCTCAGGAGGAAAATGTCCATCTCTCATCCACAGAGAAGTTGGAGGCTTCAAACCTCTTGCCTTTAGGCTTGGCAGTGCCACTCTTGGCCAACAGAGCACCATAAAAGGGCTATTACTTTGCAGTAATTACAGAGCATTTGTGTTGAACAAAGAGAGTGGGAGGAAGTGAAAAGATAACACATAAGGGCATGGGTATGACTAAAATTGGTAAAATAGGGTCCTATCAGTCAGATAAGTTGTACTGTCCCCAGAATGTTCAGAAGTCTGAGGAAGAACCCACAGAGGAGCCCAGAGGCAGCACTGACTTCGCACATCCAGCACTTCTGAAACTTAATGATTCCATATTTTCTTGCATCCGGGTGTATTCCTATGTCACTTAAAAAAAAATGGACAAACTGTTCTTGAACAATTTACAAAACATAAACAAGCTACTGTGATCAAACAAGGCAAATTTGCCTTCAAAACTTAGCAACAGCCAACTCAAAATATTATCAAACAACAACAATAACCAGAGACACAGATACAGAAGACAATTCCAAAGTCCCAATGTCTGTTACTTAGTTCTAGATGATCTCTTCTTCATACATTTCCGCCTGTATGTAAATCTATACAGCGGCAATGGGCAGAGTCCATGACAACTGTATCGTTCAAAAAGCCTCTGAAGCCTACTGGACACTCATCAACCAAAACTAAGAATCCTTTTGTATTATAACACTGAGTTCAAAAAAAGTATGTAGTTCTCTTGAGAGATTAATACTTTTGTTGTTTTTGTTTTAATTTAGGAAGACACTTCCCAGATAAACTTCCTTCTTAACGCTTCATTCAATACACTTCCTTTAGCCCTGCAGACGAGGAGGGTCTGTGACAGAAGACAGTCCTAAAGTCAAGAGTTCTGGTTAGAAGGTTGAACACCTAGTTATTTTAGCAGACCTGGTCCGTCTCCCCAGAGATATAATTTAGCTGAGTGAGGATCTCATTCCCTTCTCTTGTTTCATTTGGCTAGCTGCCCCGGAAGGTCTTTCATTCCGGAGGGCAATGGATTTATTGCTCCCTTTTATTTTATTCTCCAACAGTAGTTCCAGTTTCAAGTTCGGTGAGCTCAGCCTTGGCATTCAAGGATCTCCTTATGTCTCAGCCTTAAGAGCATTTGTCCGAGGTCCACTTGCCAAGGACATGGTGGCAGTTTCCTCCCTGGCACTTAAATGTGCAATATTATGCTGCTTCTTATAAACACACTCATGCCATCATCTGAGTTACTTCTCTAAGACTTACTGGCGCTTCCTTGGCTTAATTGGTACTAAGGGTAACCCAGTGTCATCAGAATGGAACAGAAAGTTCAGTAGTCAATAAAACAAGAGCCTAAGGACCGAGCCTAACCTACCTTCTGGTTTTGTAAAGCTTCATGGGAACACAGCCATGTTCATTCATTTATTTTAATTTTTATTTTCATGGCTGCTTTAGAGAACCCTGTTAGGAGAGTGGTTAAGTGGCAAAATTGCTAATCAACAGGTCAATGGTTCAAGTTCTACTTCCATAAAGAGGACATCCTTGGAAATCTTATGTGGCAGTTCTATTCCATCCTATACGGTCACTAAAACTTGGTATAAATGGAACAACTTGACTAGCAAGGGAAACTGTCCCCATCAACAGAATCCACAACACAAAACCTAATCTTAAGAGTTCATACATGTCCCTCATATTCAGCACCTCTTTCTACTCATCCCAACACTAATTAATCTTATTGCTCTACTGGTTCAGAAATCCATTGTGATGGCTCACACACAACACAGAACCATAGTAGGAAAGTCAGAAGGCTATAATTCAGATTGACAATAATATACGCTCACTCAGCACAGCTTCCAAAAGGCACTTGCAGGCACCTCAGACTCGAGCCTCAAGACTTTAGGCCAGTGTGACAAAGCCCATAGTCCTGTCAAGTACGGTGCTTCCTACATAGTCTTCCAGCAAAACTAGAGAAAGGCTGTTAGCTCTGATTCTATGAGCTAGCCATCCCAAGGTCAGCTCCATCTCATGTAGCGTCTCAGGTTCTCGGCTTCAACCACTGATGTTGCTGCTGTTGGTCTAGCTGGCATGAGAATCCCTGGCCCTAAAAGGCATGCAATGCATGTCTGCTTCTTCTTTACTGGTGGTGACATTCTACCACTGAGTTGCTCAATTTAGAGGTGAGATGAGGCAATTCCCTTGTGGATAAGCTAACATCCTTTATTTTCATATTCTTGCTCTTCCGTATGGCAAATGGAAAGCCATTTTGAACAAGAAACCAAGTCAACAGCAGTGGATTTATGATTGCTTTTTATTATTATTACTGGGTTATTTACAAAGTTTGTATACATTGGGCTTCATACAATCATTCTCATGTATTATGTTTAATAAAATTAATCACCATTGGATCTTTCCCATCATTACCCTGTCTTTTCACCAGCATCCTTCTTATTCCCTTCCCTTCCTCCATCCACCAAACTATACTTTAGCATTGCAAATGAGTAGTTTTGACATAGACTGTATGGCCCCAAAGCCTGGGCTTACTGAAAAAGTTTGCTTTTTCTAGTCCACAAACTCATTGTACAGATGGGAAAATTAAGATTCAGTATGGTTAAACAATGTTCTCAGGAAGTAAAATGAAGCTAAAAAGCAAAATACCTCACTAGCGCTGGGCATATGGCCCACAATCTCAGTAAATAGTGGTTCTCTCTAGAGTTTGACAGGAAATCATGCATGACTTTAATGCAGAATTCTGCTAAGATGATTTTCTCTTCCCATAGGATAAATAAATTTATCACCTAGAAGGGGAGAGAGATATATGAGCAGGTGACTTTAACATGCTATCAAAGTTCGTGGGTAAGGTTGAAAAGATTGGGTATGCAGTTCTATGTTTATATATGGTGCCAATGGGAGTGTCTGTCTTTGTTTCCTTTTTTAATGTCTTACAAGACTGACCAGGATCAGAGAAAGCAGTACTAATGCTTAAAGAAAGTCAACTCCTCTCTTTCAATTCTGTACAGAGCTTCCAACAGGAGTTGTAAGTGGGAAATAATGTGCAGGCACTTGAAAACAGCAACAGTACATAGATAATACCTGAAATGATGAAAAACACTTTGATGAAGATACATTTAGACAAAAGCATTGCTGAAACTAAACGTCATAAAAGGAATGAGTTTTCACTGTTATTATGATGCATAAAACTTGTTTAAAAGAAATCTGAAGAGTCTCAAGAAACATTAACAAAGGGGTAGCAACAATAGAGTCTAACCACATTTAAAAATCTTGAACCTTAATGGTGAAAAGGACAAAGAAATTACCTAGCTTGAAAATTTATGAATACCAAATAACTGGGAAGTAGTGGAGTAGAAGAAAAAGGGCCACTTGACATGAATATCTTAAAGGAGATTCAAGCTTTACAGACCCAACGAGCCCACTTGACGGCCATTAGAGGCTCTTTCAATTCTGTGATCTTAAGAATTCATGGTTCAAAATGCAAAGACTAATTAAACAGCTGTAAAAAAAAAAATTAGGTCTACTATTTAATGGTTTCAGGCTGTAAATGCTCACCGATGCCACAACAGGACATCATTCTAATTCCAAGCATGGTCCAATCACAATGTGAAATAGAAATAATTATCCATGTGAGATCAGGCAAAAAGGAACTAGTAATATGAACAACTACCAGTCATTCAATTTGCTGTATTGTGGTGACTTGCATGTTGCTGTGATTCTAGAAGCTATGCTCCCAGTATTTCTTATCCTGTTGGGGGTAACCACACTGACATGGAGACTGAATAGTACGGAGTTGTGTTACCAACCCAAAGGTACATGGTTTGAATCCATAAGCTGCTCCACAGGAGAAAGATGAGCAAGCTTCTTCCATGTAATTTACTGCCTCTGAAAACCCAGCTATGAGTTGGTTCTGACTGGATTGTACACAACAACAACATTCATCCACAGTTACTAAGTGTCAGTGGAGCTTCCAATCTAAGAAAGATAATCTCCTTTTGAATGTTGTTGTTATGTGCTGTCGAGCCAGAATCAACTGATAACTATGTTTTCAGAGGCAGTAAATTGCATGGAAGAAGACTGTCCATCTTTTTCCCATGAAGCAGCTGGTGGATTAGAGCTACATGCCTTCGGGTTGGCAGCACAGCCCTTTACCTCTAAGCCACCAGAGCTACTCCTTCTAAATTTTAGACAATAAAAACTTTACGTGTCATAATAGAATATTATCCAATATGGCACTAGATAATCCTCTTCTCTCAGGCTGGAAGGCACTAGCAATAGAAAATGAACACAAAAACAGATTCAAGTATATCCACGATCACAAAGATGGGGTAAAACCCAGCAACGTTGTATATTGTTGTCCATGAAGTCACCAAGATTTAGAATTGGCTCCGCAGCAACTAAGAACAGCAATACAAACAGTATCAAGGAGTGGCTCTGTCCCCCATCTCACAGTAATGGAAAAAAACATTTTCATAACCAGAAATTCTCAAAATGTGATGTTCTACTCACCCACTACATTCATTAGATCATAGTTCTCCAATGAACAAGCCTAGAACTCGCCTAGTGATCTAAAGGAAATACATAGCATTTCAGTTCTCACAAAACGTCATGCATCTAGATTCCCTTAACATTTGAAACTTGGTTCACGAAAATAAGCCTTTGATTGCCTTTGACTTGGTCAACATGAATGGCAGAAGGGGCTCAAAACAAATGAAAATTTTCAGACCTTTCTGTCCATTGTTGACAGAGATGGTGGTGATGCAACAATTATTTCTTAAATTAAGGTGTACACATTTTCACCCTTTACAATATAAAACCAAGCAAAATACCAGATTACCAAGACGGAAAATTCCCACCGTAAACAACTAGAGCTACCAGAAGAGAAAAACAAGACATTCAGTCACGGGAGCTAAATGCCCTCCTGTTAAGAAGAAATATACACACATTCCCACGCAGAGCCCTTTCCTGCTGAATAGAGCTCAAGGTGCAGGAAATACTTTGATACAGACATTATAATACTTAGACAAAACTGAACTAGATTATCTGTTTGTTTATTAGATTATGGCTTTAAGTACATTGTTCTCTCCCAAGAGCTCTTGACATGAGCCGACACATACATTCTTTGCTATGAAGGCTTTTGTGAGGCTGTTTTATGGTACTTAGACTCTTTAAAAGATTTGAAAAAGCAGTCACACCAGAAGATTAAGCCCAGCCTTTGGGGCCACTTGATCAAGAGGGTCCAATTCACTTCACACAGCCGTAACTAAAACACAGAAGCTTCCTTGGACACAACACCAACTCCTTCCCAATTCATTCTTTGTGGAATTTTTGACCTTAACCTCCATCTCACTTATTTTAGTCACAAACTAAACACTAGAACCTAGGTGCCAAGACATGAAAATGAAAGAAGAGAACTTTTAAAAAGAGGACTATAACTTGGTTTCCTCTCTCTGTGTTACCAAAAGGAGGAGATTCTCTTGAATTCATTTTTATTTATACAATCTTCATAAGCATTTCAAAAATAATTAACTAATAATTAATAATACTGCTCATTACCAAACTTTTTTTATTGTACTGAATTTAAGAAAATAAAATTCTTGGGGATCATTTAATTTAAAAACAAACAATGCAGTATTTGTCCTTATAAGACTGAGTTAGTTCACTTGGCATAATGCTCTCCAGTCTCTCCCAAGTTATATAGGATTTTTCAAAATCACTGCTCCTGAGTTCTGCATAGTATTCCATTATGTAAATGTGCTACAATTTCTCAATCCATTTGATTGTGGTTTGGCATTTGGGTTGTTTCATTGTTTTTGTGATGGTGAATAATGTTGCTGTGAACACTAGTGTACAAATCTCCATTTGTCTCTCAGTTCTACTTTCGTTGGGGTATATTCCTAGCATGCAATAGCTCAGTTATATGAGTTTCTATAACACAGAGTTTCTATGTTCAGCTTTTGCAGGAAACACTAAACTGCCTTCTAGAGTTACAATCTCATGAAAAGTGTATGAGAGTTCCCACTTCTCCACAGCCTCTCCTACATTTATTGCTTACTGCACTACTAAACTGGCACTGCTACTGGGGTGAGATGGTATCTCACTGTGGTTTCGATTTGTGTCTCTCTTATTGCCAGTAATTTTGAGCATTTCTTCATGTGCCTCTTGTCGACTCAAATACCATCCCCTGTGAAAAGCCTTTATATGTCTTTTGCCCATTATGTAATTATCAGTCTTTTCCTTCTGGAGGCCCAGCAGTATTCTGTAAATTTTTTGTTATGAGTCCCTTGCCTGAGATGGGATTACTAAATAGTTTGTTGTGTTTTTGTTTTGTTTGTGTTTTCACTGCTTAAGGCCATTAGTATAAAAATAGACAAAGAGCAAAACATGAATGGGAATCCAAGGTGGGATAGGATTGGAGCAGAGGGGTGAGGATGGGTAGGTGCAAAAGCAGGGTTGCACAATTTGATGGATGGAAGGAGGGGATAAAGGAAATGAGAAAGATCATGATAAGCAAGGACCAATAATATGAAGTAATGTTGGACATAGTCCAATGGTGATTAAATTTATAAAATCTGAAGAATGGAAATGATTATATAAAACAAAAGTAAATAAAGAATAGTGTGAAACACAATGTACACAAACTTTGTAAGCAAACCAATATAAAATATTAAAAAAAAAAACAACACCTAACAACAACAACAACAAACTCTATAAGTTCCAAGAAGAAGCAATATACTGGGTTATATTCTATTACTTTCCTTATTAAAGAAAGAACCATGGCAACCAGTGTGAGTTTTAAAATTAAATCTTTTCTGCCTACAATTCGTCCTGATAGTAGACTGGTGTGTGGAATCAGAGTCTCATCTCCAGCTTACTTAACATTTAAAGCACTCATCTGAGTAGCAGCTCATACCAAAAGAAAGATGTAAGTTTCCAAAAGAAAGGCTAGCAATAATACATTGTTTCTCCAGTATTTTATTTCCTTGGTTTTAATATAGGCATATCAAATATTGACCTGTATTTATAGTCAAAGTTTTATCTATCTTCTGCTCTGCTGATTAAGAAAGGTCTATGAAATAATTCAAAACTATAATCTCTTCAATACTTCATACACTATCAGTAAAATTTTTAATGGGTTCTCTTCACTAAAATGTACAAAACTAAATGAGATAGACCTCAATAACTATGCTTTCTTTATTCTTAAATCTGCTATTTGTAGAATTAGTCCGACTAGTGTTGTCCAATAGAACTCCCCGTAAACTTGGAAACATGGTATATTGTGTGCAACCTGCTATATGTACCTAATCATATACTACTGTGATGGAGAAATGGAATTACTCTTTTCTTTTTCTTTACTTTAGTCAAAGTTAAATTTTAAATTCATTTTAATTAAAATGCAAAATGTCCAGCTACCATATTTCTCCAAATTTTGTCCTATCATACTGAAAGTAACTCATTCTATTACCTAACCTCTCTAAAAGTGCCCCTATAAAAGCAAGGAATAAAGTTCCTCAGGCTGATTCAAGATTTCAATCCATTCAGCTCAATTCATTGCCGTGGAGTCAGAACAAACTCATGGTAGACCCTTCAGTGGGTTTTCAGAGGATGTAAATCATATGAAAGGGCTTGCCCATCTTTCTCCTGCAGAGCAGCTGATAGAGTCACATGCCTTGGAATTGGTAGCATAACTCTTTGCACACTAGGGAACCAAAGCCTTCCCAAGATTTCCATAGCAAGCAATTTAAAATGCTTAAATTCAAGATATTAGATGTTGTTATTGTTGTTGTTGTTGTTGTTGTTGTCACAGGCTACTCATAGCAACCCTGTGAACAAAAGTCCTCAACACTTGCGTGACTTTCATCCTCTCTCCAGGTTCATAGAGCTTCTGGAGGCAAGCTATTAAGGGAAGTGGATGCCAAACCTGCTTCCAAGCTTGTTTTTTTCGGGGAGCTCCACCAAACATTAGATACTAGATATTAGATATGAGAGAAAGAGCTTGAAATAGGGACATATACTTACATTTTAGTTCGTTTAATGAGAATAAAACTTTTGAGAGTACTCTCCTTTTCAAAGCTCTAAGTTTGGTACTGCATAAAGCCATAGGTTTGATGTACACCTAGCGAAAAAAGTGATGTAAGAGTCCTTGTGTTTTATAAGGGTGTTCTAATGATTAATTGAAATACGTGAAACATTTCTAAGAAGAGCCTAACATTATTGTTGCTGTTAGTTACCATCAAGTTATAATTTTATTTTTTTAAATCAAGTTGTTTATAACTCATGGTTGCACTCAAGCGCTCTCTCTCTCTCTCTCTTTGCATAGCGCTGCTAAAAAGGATTTTCAAAGAAGCAGATTATAGGCCTGCCTTCGAAGGTGCATCTGAGCAGGTTCAAACCACCAACCAACCTTTGATGGCTGCTTAACAGATTGCATTGCCCAATCTTTAGAAAAAGCAATGAATTAAAACTGCTAAAATGACTTTGGTGACTATTGAAATAATGTCCCCAAAGAGTAGACAAGAATGTAGGCTTTTCACTAGGCCAACTTTTGTTCAGATTCCCATATGCCAGGAACACACTGCTTGCTCCAAGAGACTGAGTAATAAAACAGAATTAGGCAGAATTGCAGGGTTGTAAATACTCTTTAAAAAAATTTATACACACTCCTGTGGCCTATTGGTTAAGGAGTTATATACACTTCCAATCTACTGAAAAGTAGGTCAAATCCATCAGCTACTCCATGTGAGAAAGATGGATAAACTTCTGCCATGTGATTTACAGTTCCTGTAAACCCACTGGAAGGTGACCCATGAGTTTTCCAACCTGACAGCAAAGAACAATACAAACATATATGAGAACTAGTTCAGGAAATAGAAACTAAAAGAAGAACAAATGGAGATTTGTCCCAATAGAACTGTAAAAATAGTATAAGATGATTGATTAAATAGGTCAGCAAGAAAGTCTTACAAGGAAAAGAACTAGGGCGGTGGGATAATGATGGCGGCTGAGGAGAGATAAGACGTGAGGAGCGGGAAAAGGAAGACACAGAGTTGGTTTTGGCAAATTTATCAACTCAGACTTTATATCAAAGTGTGAAAATAAAAATAAGATTTTGGAATGGACATATACAGGCCTATCATTTATGTAGAAAATAATGTCCTTGCTGGGGACGCTCATGCATGAAGACACTCTTGGGACTTGTGTTATATTTGAAGGAAATGCATAAGGACATGTGGATGCAGAAAGTAATAAACCAGTGTTTAAGCATATGTCGTACAAATAAGAAGTTCAGCATGGTAAGAATTGTCTTGACAAAAAAGAAGGAAGAAAAAGAAAACATAGGTGGTGTGAAGCAGCTGCAAATAAAGAATAAAGACTGTTCAAACAGATAAAGCATGCTTTCCATGTGAAATGAAGGTGAAGAAGTAGTAGCTTCAGAGCCAGTTAACCCTGTGAAATTGAAGGAGCAAGAGATCCAAATGAAAAACAATGCAGACCTGAGTGATGAATAGCGGAAACCAGTGCATGTGGAAATAGGTGATTCTGGACTTAATGGAACGCATGCTTTTCTCTTGGTACATAAGATTTTGTTTTGCAATTAAATCTAGATGCTGCTTTAGAAATCACTTTCAATTGAAATGTTTCATATAATGTCAGATTATGAACTTTTTAGTTTTTACATCAAATAATTGGTTCTGTAGCTTCCAGTTGTTCATCTACTTGTCAACAACAGCAACAACAGCTTCCAGTTGTTCATCTACTTGTCAACAACAGCAACAACAGCTTCCAGTTGTTCATCTATTTGTCTATTTTTTTAATTTATTATTAATTTCATTGAAGATTTACAGAGACTTTGGATTTCTATTCATTTATTATTGCACTTTTCTTCCCTCCCAACCCTCCCCCCCCCCATACACTACCCTCGTGGAAAAGTAAAAAAAAAAATTCTTTCATTGTTTTACAATCCCT
>NW_006399949.1:5726306-5796110 GCF_000299155.1 Elephantulus edwardii
CATAACTGCCACCCAAGCAGATATATGCACACCCATGTTTATTGCAGCTTTGTTCACAATGGCAAGGAGTTGGAAACAACCTAAGTGGCCATCAACAAACGAATGGATAGAGAAGCTATGGTATATTCACACAAGCATTGATAAACAAGGAACTCATGCAATATTATTCAAAATGGGTGACCCTGGAGGACATTATGCTGAGTGAAGTATCTCAGTAACAAAAGGACAAATACTGTATGGTGCCACTGTTGTAAAACAGGACTGACCTCGGGGTTGGGGAGAGACTGAGAAAGATGGGATAAATAATGTATACTGCAATGAAACAGATGAGGGAGAAAACTATTTAAAAGGGATATGTGATTAGCTATTTGTCTATTTTTGTTGGCCATATACATTTCAACCTATATTATTGTTACGTACTATTGAGTTAGAACAGACTCATAGCTGACACTCCAATGGGTTGTAAGGTCCATGAGAGGAGACTGCCCATCTTTATCTGACAGCGCAGTTGTTGTACTCAATGCAACTCCATATCACTTACTAAAGCACTAGATCTCCAGTTATAGCATAACTTAATATAGAGCAAAGTTATTCCAAGACCAAATGTAAACTGAGTTAAAAAATTGAAAAGAAAAAACACACCCCCAACACCAACAATTGAAATGATCATAGAAAATCTTCTTTAATGAATTCTTTAAATCTGAAGTGTTCACTAAAGAGCATTAGGTCTTTCAAATTACCAACCATAAACTTGGGTTGTTAACTGCCACTGATTTGGTCTCTGACTCTCAGTGATTTCATGCACAACAGGATTGGAACAGACTCTTGAGGGGCCAGATTAAAGACTCTTCCCGCAGAAAATGAGCCTGATGCTGCTCTGCTGCTATTCTGTGTTTCCTGCCCTGTCTTCTGCAAAGCTAAGTGAGTCTAAGTGCCAGATTAGATCTGACAAAGCCAACTGGTTCCTGTGAGTGTGAGTCCTAAACTGTGTGTGACTACTGCTGGGAATCAGGCAGAGAGCATCACTGCTTTCTTTTAAGAGAACTCTGGTGGCATAGTTCTTAGGGACTTGCACTGCTAACCTCAAGACTGTACCCTTCTCGCAATCCAAACCTATCAGGGAGAAAGATAGGAAATCTACTGTGTGATTTACATTCTAAAACTCAATGAGGGTCAAAAAAAACCCAAACCCTCAGTGAGGGTCAATTAGGAGTAGGTTCCAACTTGACAGAATGAGAATGAAGAGGGCCTTCAAATATGTGACAGAAAAGGAAAAAAAAAACCTTTCTTTTTACATTATTCTAATAATAAATACATTTAGGAAAAAACCTAGAAAAGTTTAAACAGGTAGAGTAGAAGATTCCTCGGATCTGTAATGTTACAAAGGAAGTTGAGCTAGATTATTGACATAGGTCAGCCACACGATGAGAGGGGGGGAAAAAGCCTTAAATTCTAAAGAGAATATGTATTTGTTACCTAGCTAATTTCATTTTAATAAGGATAAATGGACTTTAAAAAAAATAATAGTTGTTACTTATTACCTTTAAGTTAGAATCTATTCAACAGCAATGAGCTGATTCATACACTGAAATATACAGGTACACAAATAAAATATATACTGTAAAATGAACATGACATATTAATGACTCAATAGCATTAATTTATTAGAATTGAGGGAAACATACTACTTTAAAATTTAGATCATAAATTTTTATCACAATTAGTTACAATTTGATTATTGAGTACTTTTTAAAAAATTATAACTATCAAGAGCTTCAAAAACAGAAAAAAATTAAAATAAATACCAAATGCGGTAACACATACACACATACATACAAAAAAGATAGTATAAATGATTAAATAAGCTAAAACAATAAATGTGTGAGAGGCAGTATAACATTTGTAATAAATGTCAAACATGATACTAATTAGATTAATTACACTAGATAAATCACTCATTCTTTGTTTCTCGGTTACTCCATATCAAAATTACAACTACTATTAATATTACCATCACTGTACTTAAAAAACTGATTTAAATAGCACATGTAGAAAAGTAAAAAAGGATCAATGTTTCACAGGGGTAAAAGTTCAAAATGGGTCAAAGACCTTAATGTGAAGTCTAAACCCACAAAATTCTTAGAAGAAAATGCAGGAATAATGCATCAGGGTCAACTTTTAAACAATGAATTATTTAATATAACAAATGCACAAATGGCAAAGAAAAAAAATCACTTCATAAAAATGAAAGAGCAAATATACTGATTCAAATAGATGGCAGTGGATGAAAGTTGACTCCTTTTATATAATGTACAAAACCAAAACTGCGAAAATCAATATACACTGTTAGATATCAGAGTGGCCGGAGGATTAGCTACGGGTCCTTTGAATGTGATGATACTCAGTATAACAAGGTGGTCGTAACTAGTTGTTATTGTTATAAACTGTTGAGTTTGAATTGATAACTGACTTTCCAGCTGGTTTTCAGAGGCAGTAAAATCAAATGGTAAGAGATTGTGAATCTTTCTCCCATAGAGCAGCTGGTGGATTCAAACATCAAGTCTTTGGGTTGGCAGCACAACTCCTTACCACTAAAGCACCTGAACTCACTTTACCTGCTGTAGAGTAAGCTATGACTCTGTTCTGTCTTAATGGTCCATAACAACAAGAAAGCAACTAGAGTTACTGGTGTGGGGATTATTGTTGAGGTTCTGTTTCTTATCTGGGTTCTTTTTAAGCCATGTTAAGTTTGGGAAAACAACTGAACTGTTATGGTATGTGAGCTTTTCTGTGTTTATTATGCTTCGACAAACTTTTTTTAAAGCATCTGAAGAAATCATAACAATAATTTCATATTTCTCATCATTGAATTATAAGAATGGATCTCACATTTTATTTTATCAATTTTTTTCTATTCCTCTTAAAATTTTCATTTATATGACTATGAGTAGTATTTGGAAGCAGGAGTGGCATCCACTTCTTAAACCACATGCTTCTGGAAACTCTATGAACTTTGATAAATTATGATAGTTATAGAAAGGCTTCAGGCCTTTTGTTCCTCGAGCTCTACTTGACAACAATCAACAACAACAACAACAACGAGGAGTGAGGGTTACAAACAGAAGATGAAGAAGATTAAAGTGCTATTTACAGAAAAAGATCAAAGACTATATAGCCTTTGATTCCGCCTCAATGTCAAGAAAATAAAAACCAGTGGACCAAATGACAACAAGACAGATAAAGGTTGAAATTGTCAGTTATGTGTTTTGCTTGCAACCATGATTAACACCCACAGTAGCAGTAGTCAAGAAATGAAAAGACACACTGGCCTGGGGAAATTTCCTGCCAATGACTTCTCCAAAGTGTGGAAAGAGCCAGGATTTCAGTTTAAAGATCAAAGTGAACCTGATCCAAGCCATGATATTATCAATTGCATCATATGCGTCTGAAAGTTAGGCAATGAGTATGAGCAAACAAAAAGGAAGCAATGCCTTTGAACTGTAGTGTTGGTGATGAATACTGGATATTCCTGGACTGCCAACCTAAAATAACAAACCAATCTGTCTTGGAGGAAGGGCATCCAGAATGCTCCTTAGAGTCAACGATGGTGAAACCGTCTTACCTACTTAGGGGCATGTTGTCATAAGAGGTCAGTCCTTGGAAAAAGACACAAGATGGATGGTCAGTACAAGACAGTAAGACCCTCAGCGAATTGAACTGACACAGAGGCTGTAACACTGTCCTGGGGCATGGAGAAGACGACAAAGAAGGAACAGGATAGAGCAAAGTTTTGATCTGTTGTTCATAGGGTATCTGACATAGTTGACTCTAAGGAACCTAACAACAACAGCAACAAGGAGTAAACAATGAGAAGCCAAACATCCTAAAACGTTTGGCTGTGATGGAAAGGTCATATACTTAAATCTCAAAATGACTATAAAGCATTAGAAATCTTCAAGGGTCCCAAAGCCAGAACATAAGCAACTTATTGTAAGAAACTTCTTATAAGAAGAAACTCATCCCATCCAAGAGTATCCCTACCTATCTTTGGACCATTCTGTCAGAAACTGTGTCCAGTATTAAATGAAAATATGACACTTTCTAAATGTATCCTGGCTGATTTTTATACTCTGAAGCACTGTGTATTTGAGCCCAGGTATATTTCAAAAGATGAGGCCTGGTTTTCTTCCTCTCACACTACATGAGCATCATGACAGCAGTCACTGAAAGGTCTCAAAGTCCAAAGTGAGGGGGAAAAACACCAAATCCATTAAATCTAATTCCTTTCTATAAAATAGACTGAAAATGAGAGGTGAGATTCTCAAGTACATAGAAATAGTTTCTGCCGAGAATTTTGATAATTGCACTCTAACAATAGACATGACCAAGACCTATGTATCCTTTGTTTACATATTGTTTTCAGAAACAAGAACATACATTTTGAAGATTTGTTCCTTTCTGGAATCATAATATTTAAATAAAAAGACTTCATAAAAGTACACAACCAATCATCTCAAAGTCTGCATAAAATAATTCTTTGACTTTACAAAGTATGTGTCTACTTTAACATTCGTAAGCTAATAAGTAACTGAACTCTTGTTAGAAAAGTTAACATATACAAGAATGTGGTGTCAGTAATATTCATAGCAGCATTATTCACCATCACAAGAACATGGAAACACCTCAAATGTCCAACTACAATTGAATGGATTGAGAAATTATGGTACACTTACATGATGTAATATCATGTAGTGTGCAGGAGCAATGATTTTGTAAATCACTAAATCACTACATAACTTGGGAGGGACTGGAGAGCATTATGCTAGGTGAACTAACTCAATACCATAAGGACAAACACTGTATAAGACCATTACTGTAGAAAGAATATGAGGACCCAAGAGAAGGAAGGTGGGAGCAAGGTGGTGAAGACGGGGTGGGGGTGGGGGGGAGTGTGGTGTGCATTGCACAATCATAGGGTGCACAATTTGATGAGTGGAGGGAGGGGTGAATTAAAGAAATGGGAAAGATTCTGTGTGAAAAACAATGCATATGAATTTTGTTAAGTAAACCAGTAAGAATTTTATTTAAATTAAAAAACAAAATAAAAAAAAAAGAATGTGGTGTCAGTGATGATGAACTGAAAGCTATTGACAATAAGGCATTTGATTATTTTCCAAAAAAATATCATCATAAAGAAAAGTTATGGCTACATTTTTTTGAGTAACTGATTAATTTACTTAATGTATAGAAATTACTTTATCGAATAAATTTCATAGCCAACACTCAGTGGATTTTCAGGCTGGCTGTAAATTTCACTGGAGGAGAGGCAAGTGGATTCAAACCACCTATATTAGAGTTGGTAGGATAACTATTTACTAAGCCATCGGAACATCCTATTTTATCCAACAGCAGCTATGAAAATATAAAGCATCTCATGATGTATAATCTTTACTTGAATATAAAGATTTCGTTCATAATCAAAGATTAATGAAAATGAGAAAGACAAAAACAATTCTTGAATAAGACAAAATACAGACAATATAGCTGAGACATTCTCTTAACAGGAAAAAAAAATATATATTTAAAGAAAACAATCAGATCCTTATTCTGATTCCATATTAACATTCAGATTTTAAAATTCAGAATGAAGATTGATGTGGAATATCATAAAGCTCTTTCTGGGTTTTATTAAACTATAAAGATCATATGACAGTGAATTTTCAGTGTTCGGGGTTGTCATCTAAATAAAAAAAAAAAAACACAAAAAACTAAAATCATGCTTTAGCAAGTTTGGTTTTGGAAAACAGAAGTAATAATAAAGCAAATTTTCTGGAAAAGTCAATATGCAACAGGAATCATTCTGCCTTAATTAAGAAAACAAAACTAATTTGTTTTAGCTTGGATGAAGAACACTGGACTGAAAATAAGAAACACGTAAGTATACAAGAGTGTGTGTGTGTGTGTGTGTGTGTGTGTGTGTGTATAAATAGATATATGTAAATATATATTTTCATATATATATAATAAATTCTATTTATGTACTTGTACAAATGACATGAATAATGAAAAATTTCTTATTTATACAGTTTATATCTATATGATATAATTAAATATGTAAGATATAAACTGTGTTTCTTTAAGAATGTTAAGTTTTTCTGGAATTTAAAATGAGTATTAGACATGGAGACCAAATCCCTAAACAATTGACAATCTGGATATGAAAAATATGATTTTAATATTTCAATCAGAAAAGAATAAACTGTTACATTATAACTCAGAATCTCAATGGAGTATCACTCTGATTAGCACTAGACTCCATCTTGACTCTTTGGCAGTGGGTGGGTTACTTTGTATACACACCTATATGTTTAAAACCAACTTGAAAAAAAAAGATTTTGTTCTTTCTCTAGATGGAATTTTTGTGGTGTGGTTCAAACTCTTTGTGAAACACGGCAACCAAGTTCCACTGCTAATCCAAAGGTCACACTTCTCTCTTGGTTCGAATCCACCAATGGCTCTATGGCTCTTCTCATCTAGTTTAAAGCCTCAGGAACACAATGGAGGGTCAACTATGAATCAATTACAAGTTGAAAGCCATGAGTTCAAGTGTTTGACTTTAAAAGAAGTAATTCATCTGTTATAGAATAAGACTGTTTCAAAGGGTTTCTTGGCTGTAATATTTGCAGCAATAGAGCACCAAATCTTTCTTCCAGAGATTGGGATTGTACTATCAGTCTTCTGGTTACCTGCTAATCATGAACCATTTGTATCAAATAAGCTCTGGGATAACTACTTTATAAAAAAAGATACTAAAATTATATCCTCAATCATTTAAAGATGCTGTTGTTCAGGTTTTGGTATAGAAGAATCTCTAGCTTAACTGATAAGTACAATGAATTCAGATTTATAATAATAAGCAAACAGTCTTAACCAAAGAAGCCACTTCACATTTAGACTCTTATCAAATAACACTTTTAACACTTACCATAAAAGCCAAAACTGTCCCTAGAAAACAGAGAAATAAGCAAAACAAATGACCGTATTTAATAATCTCCTCTTCCATAGCATACAGCCACTTCTGGATTCATGCAAGGGTAAAAAGCCATCAATCAACATTTCTGAAAAACAGTCTCCTAAAGTGATCTTTGTGGCTGAGAAAAATCTTTCGGACAACTATAAATTAAATTTTACAGTAGCAATTAAGTGATAACATATCTAAGATTAGTTTCAAAATAATCAGGAGTAGTGATAGGAGTAGGTACATAGTTTAAACAAGACTAGCCATGAGTTAGGTGAACATATTTATGGAGATTCATAACATCATCCTCACTTCTTTTTATGCAATGTATATAAGTTTCTAGAGCTTTTTTAATGGAAAGTTTATGTATATGTATGTATAAGTTTATATGTGTATACATGCACATACATTTACACACACACACACACACACACACACACACACATTAATTTTTAAAATAGTCATTCCCATTATCCCAAGTGTGTAAAATATAATAAACGCACTTAATTAAGTTCACCTCATTACTTGGTTGGAAAGTACTCTTCTTCTTCACAGGGTAAAAGAGTAGATATCCCTTCAGAACTAAGAAAAATGTATAACCTCATATTCAGGCTGATCGAGCCCTTATGTTTAATCTTTCATGTGGGTTGGAATTGCCTTAAATTCCTGCTGAATCTTTTGAAAACATACACAATTTACCCTATATCCTAGTTCTCTTTCAATTATCTCTACAGAAGCTTAAAAAGGTATTTAGTGGATACAAAACTAATAGTGACATTGTGGTACATACTTACTGGAGTTGGTTTACACTAGAAACTAAACTTGTGAAAGCCTGAGGTAATAGTGTGACTATAACATTTGCATTTGCCTATAGAAAGGAGCTAAAAATACAATGTCTATTGCTTTATTTATCAGCTCACAATTTAATTTGAATATGCTATCCATTATTTTCATTAATAATAATAGTATTTATAAACCATTCCAACCCAGTAACCTGGATTGAGATACATAACAAGTTGATTAAAAAAAACAAAAACAAAAACAAAAAAACAAACAAAAAAAAAACCCATAACCCAGCTGGTTCCTAAAACAGAACTCAGTAAAAGGAGTACAAATATTAGGAGAATTGGCACTTAACCACAATTCTCAAGTATGGATTCATTTCACAGGCTTTTATTAAACAGACTTAAGACCGTTCTGTTATTTGTAGAGGAAGGCAGTCTAGATAAAGGCTAGGATTTAAATAGATAATCTGCGTCTTTCCTTTCTTCAAAAAAATGAAGGACAGTGTTCCAGTACAGTGCCATGGAGGAACTCTTGGCTGCTAACTGCTGAAAGATCAGCTGTTCAAACACATTAGCCACTCTGAAAGAGAAAAGAATGTGATAGTATTCTTCCATAAAGTTTTCAGTACTAGAAGCCCTATAGCATAGTTCTACTCTCTCCTACAGAGTCATTATTGGTCAGAAACACATCCATGGCACTGCATGCTTTAGGTTTTGACAACTAGGAACTCTTTTTCTCTCTAATCTTTATATGATTTTGGACTATATGAAACTTCATTCAGGCTGGGGGAGGGATGTTTGTGTGTTGTTTGTTTTGTATTTTTTTTATCTTTTAGACATACAAAAATATGGTAAGTTTGGAAATGGGAAGTTGTATAATAGGATAAGATGTTAAGGACACAGCACTGCCTTTTTGTCTTATTCACATAGTTCTTCCCTTCGGGCAGGAACTAGACATGTTATCCAGACTCAGCTTAGAGGCTCTAGCATCTTCTGAGAAACTTCACTCCATTTTTCAGTAGAACCAAAATCTGAAGATGACTTCACTACTCCAAGTCTACTGCTTTCTGAATAGCAATGGGGAGAAATGTGCAGTTCTTTTTAATATTTCTCAAAGGATTCCCTTCCAGGATGTGAAATTCTGTGACCCTTTAGAAAATGTCTGCTTTAGATTTCAAATGGTAGCCTCAGAGTTTCTAAGAGTTAATGCAATTTTCCAGAACCATCTGCTTTTCTGTGAGAAGTAACTTTAGCTCTGGCTACTTATCTACTGCCCTTTCCCCAAAGCATTTGGGAACTAAGTGACTGCAGCATCCTCTGTATAGCAATCTAAAATGTAATTACAGACTATTATCATGTCAGTCCATGTACTTTTCTTGGGCTCTTAGAGCTTTACTCTTTCTCATAAATCCACTAGCACTTCCTTAAGCTCTCTTTCACTTGTTCAGCTTACAACTTAGAGAGTTTCCACATTCTCCTTCTACTCAGAAACCAAGGCTGGTTGAGCCAAGAGTAGGCAAAAGAAAAGTTTTTCTGAAATATTGGGCAATTCCTTCAAGCTCATATATGAATATGGCTACATTAAATCCTCCTCCAGATTCCCATATTCCTGGCCTCTTTAGGAATTAAGCCACCATTGAAGTCCAGTACAAACACATCTCTTTCCTCAAGACCTGGCCAATTTCTTTATTCAAATTATATCTTGAAGTCTGTGTCTGTCAAAGGATTATTAATTACTACTTTAAACTGCAATCTTATCGAACTTATTTAAGTGTAAGTTCCCTAGAGGAAGAAATCATGTTGGATTTGCCTGTCACGTCTTTTCCTGTGTCATCAACTGCCTCTCAAAATGCACCAGAGGGTCAGCTATGGGTTGGTTCCATCTCTACAGTACACAATAAGAGCAACAACAACATAGCAGAATTGTTCAAGCATTTAGTATGATGGACAATAAGAAATGAATTTTACATAATGGTCTACTATTCTCTCTCATACACACAAATTGAAACAAAACTTCTCTGAAACAATGCTAATCTCAATAAAAGTGATAAAGACAAAGTGAAGTTTTTTCCTCTACAGGGTATATCACGATCACATTCTTTTCAAATACACAGATACATACATACAGATATAGATATAGATGATGATATAGATAGAGATAGAGATGATAGAGATAGAGATAGATAGATATATATAGATATAGATAGATAGATATAGTCTATATATAAAATTCATATACATTCTGTTTCACACATTGTCTCATTCACATTGTGTTTCACATGATCATTCCTACACACTATGTCTTATCAAGCCAATCAAAATTAATCTATGTCCACTATTACATTGTTTTGTTGTTGTTGTTGTTTTGGTTTTTTTTTTGGTTTTTTTTTAGGTCCACCCTAGATAAGATGGGGTAATTGAGGTAACTGGGGTAATTGAGGTAAGTGTGTCAGAGACAGTGAGATGGGCTCAAAATAGAGCAGGGTTCAGAGCTATTATTCACAGGGTCACTGTGAGTTAGTTGATTCGATGCACATAACAACAACAACTGAATCTTTCCTAATTCCTTCACCCACCAAACTCTGTGACCTTGAGATTATTTTCCCTCCCTTCACTGAGCCCTTCATCCCCTTTCCTTACCCTTTGGACTTTTATACACATCTGATTAGTTATCCTTCTATTTTTGCAATAATGGTCTTAGCAGTATTTGTCCTTATGAGACTGAGTTAGTTCACTCAGAATAATGTCTCCAGCTTATCAAATTTTATGTAGTATTTCTCAAAATCACTGTTCCTGAGTGTTGTATAGTATTCCCTTGTATGAATGTACTAAGTCTCTATCTATCGTCGTTAATGGACATTTAAACTCTTTCCATTTTCTTGCTATTGTGAATAATACTACTATGAACATTGGTGTACAAATCTCCATTTCTGTCTCAGTTCCATTTTTCTTGGGATATATTTCCAGAAGTGAAATAGTTGGGTTATATGGAAATTTTATGTTCAGCATTTGGAAGAAATACCAAACTACCTTCCAGAGTTGTTATACCATTTTACAATTCCACCAACAGTGTATAATAGCTCCTGTCTCTCCAATCCTCTCTATTATTTCTTGCTTGTTGTCACATTAAACTATGCCACCAGTGCTGGAGTCAGATGGTAGCTCACTATGATTTTGATTTGCATCTCTCTTATTAACAGTGATTTTGCTTCTTTGGGATCTCTTTTGTTTCTAAATAATTTTGCCAATTTCCTTTCCTATCTCTTTAAAAAAATGGTTTTGGTATTTTTATTAGGTTTGCGTGAAATACGTCAATTGGTTTTTGTAGGATTGTCATTTCCACTATGTTGAGTTTTCCTTTCCATAAACAGATAACATTTTTCCATGTATTTATATATTTTATTGCTTCTTACAGTAGGATTCTGTAGTTCTCTTTACAAAGGTTTTTATGTCTTTAGTTAGATTTATCCCCAAGTATGTCAACACTGGTAGCTTAGCAGCAAGAAGCTGTGCTCCAGTCCCAAAATTATGTGGTTTGAATCCACCACCTGCTCCATGGGAGAAGGATAGGCAAGCTCCTCCCATGGATTTAATGGCCTCTGAAACTTGAGGGTCAGCTATGGGTTGATTTCAACTCAAGGGTACACAACAACAATATTGTAAATGGTATTACTTTTTTAGTTCTTTTATCTGTATTTTCTTTGTTATTGTCAAGGAATCCCACCGATGTTCTTTAAAAAAAAAAATTGATCTTGTATCCTGCTACTCTACTAAATTGGTCTATGAGGCCTAAATGGATTTTTTGAGTCTTTGATGTTTACTGTTTACACAACCATAATATTTGCATATAGCAACAGTCTTCCCTCCACTTTGTCAATCTGATCTGAATAGTTATTATTTCCTTCTCTTGCTGTCTTGCTCTAGCAAGTACTTCTAACACAATATTGACTAGAGGTAGGGAAAGAGGAAATCTTTCTCTGTTCCCTGTTCACAAGGAGAATGCCTTTTCTTTCCCCATTAAGAATGATATTGAGCAAACCTATCACAAAAGAAGAAATTGAGCATGTCATAAAAAGATTCTCCCACAAAAAAATCATTGGCCCAGATGGCTTCATGGCTGAATTCAACCAAATATTCACAGAATATCTACCACCAATTTTTCTTATTTAAATTAAAAATTGAAAAAGAAAAGAAACACTCCCAGAATCACTCTATGAAGCAAGTATATCCTTATTACCAAAAATAGGCAAAGACATTACCAAAAAGAAAACTACAGACCAAACTGTCTCATGAATACAGGTGTAAAAATTCTTTTAAAATTATGGCCAATTGAATCCAACAGTGCATTAAAAAATAAAACAAACTTATCATGATCAAGTGGAATTCATAATAAATATGCAAGGATGGTTTAAACAAAAAAAAAGTCAATGTATTCATCATATTAACAAAACAAAGAACAAGAACCACATGGCACTATAAACTGATGCATAAAAGCTCTTTGACAAAATCCAACACTACTTCTTGATTAAAACATTCAGCAAAACTGGAATAGAAGCAAATTTCTTCAACACAGTGAGAAGTAAATACACAATCACAACTTGATTCATGACCTACTAATGAGATCTGGTGTCCTAGGGGTAAGAAGCTGTGCTGCACATGGTTTGAATCCATCAGCTGCTTAGCAGAAAAAAGATGGGCAGTCTCCTCCCACGTAATATATTTACTGCCTCTGAAAAACCACTGGAGGGTCAGCAGTGGATTGGTTTTGTCTCAATTCACAAAACCAACAAAAAGAGGTCATGACAAACTTTGAAAATCACACTCCTGATAGTACATGTTGTTGTTATGTGTTTGTTCTTAAGTCAACTACAACTCATAGTGACCTTGTGACCAAGAAATCTAAACCTTTTTCCGATTCTGTGCCAACTTTTCTAGCTTGATCTGTTTTTCCAATGAATGGCCCCTCTCAAAGTAAGTGAGACAAACTAGGTAGCACACAGTACAGGGGATCAGAGTGTCAATTAATGGTGTACAAAAAAGTGAAAGAATAAGTGTGGGGGGAGAAGGATTTGAGTTTTTCACGACCACACTGATCCCCTATCTCCTCTTCATTCCAATAATCCCTACAAAATGCTGGACAAAACAAAAATGCCTTTACTGATTAAGCACTGAAAGCTGGTCTTACATATTCAGAGCACCCCATATTAATTTTTGTTCCCCTAATTGCAGCACACTGCCTATATCAATCTCCAGTCAACATATCATGACAGATTTTCTTTTTTGTTTCATTTAAAAAAATATATCAAGTACTCAGGTCCATTGTTTCAACCATATTCTAGGTCTTACATATTACAAGTGACCAATACAGTTCCACCAACGGAAATGTCATACATTACAAATTATTTCACCATTCAAAGGGATGGAGGCTTTGACCACTTTTTCTCAGAGTGAGAAAGTACATGGTCAAAGTGTCCAATTGCTCCACTGGAAAATGATGGATAATCTTCTCCCACGTGTTTCACTGACTCTGAAAACTCACTGGAGGTTCTGCTTTGAGCTGGTTTCAACTCAATGGTACACAATAACTACAAACAATAAATGAACCCAAAGAACCTATAATTAAGGATAAAGAAAACCTAGTTTTTGCTTCAACAAAAATCATATTGTCCTGAGTGTGTGTAGATTCCACTTTACAAGGATTGCTGAATAGGAAGGCAGACTAGGTGGTCTATCAAGTGAGTCTCTTCCTTTTGCCTAATGCCAGCCACAGTTGTAATTTTTCAGGCTCCACAAATTATCATCAGATTTCATGGGTTCTCAACTAAATTTTTTTTTCTGAAATAAAAAATCTTGTTTAGTGAAGAAGTGTCATATAGTATTAAACTCTCCATCATTCTAAGTGGTCTTTGCTATTTGCCATTGAACCCAGCTCATCTCTTATACAAGTGAACTTTAAAAGGGTATTGTTTTGACATTTGGTGTCATCCAGGTTACTTTTCACAAATGTACACTAATAAGAGATGTTGTTTGTTTATAAAAATACATATAATTTGAAAACAAATTAATAAAGTATTGAGCTACAAAAAAAAAAAAAAGAGAGATGTTGTTTGCTAGTAACATAGCATGAGTATCTCCCAGAGAGCAATAGGTTGTGCGATGCATGAAACAGGGAGACATTCCAAATAATATAAAGCAAGATGTTACTTTTGAATTATTTTCATGTTGTTGTTGTTGTTATGTGCCGTCGAGTCGCCTGCGACTCATAGCGACCCTATGTACAACAGCTAAACTCCGCTCTGTCCTGTGCCAATCACACTGTTTCTGACACTCCCATCCCAATTATCCCAGTCACTGAATCAATCCACCTCATAGAGGGCCTTCCTCTCCTGCGCAGTCCCTCCACCCTCCCAAGCATGATGTCCCTCTCTAAGGACCGGTCTCTCCTCACAACATGTCCAAAGTATGTTAGACGGAGCCTCAGAATCCTTGCCTCCAAGGAGCCACCCGGTTTAACCCTCTCCAGGACAAATCTATTTGTTTTCCTAGCAGTCCATGGTAATTATAATAGTTTATTTCAAATTATTCAGTTCAAATATCTACAGCTGAGAAATTCCTGATAACAAACAATTCGTGAAACACAAATTGAAGGGATATGTTGGTTTTCCATTGAGAAAAGTTGCCAAAACTAAGAATATCAACTGGCTTCATTTTATTTGCGATCCTGCTTAGCTACAACATCAAAAAACAGAGAAGAACACTGGCTTTGTTTTCAGCTAACTGTATAACCTTAGACAGGTTACTTAGCTTTTCTATTCTCCACTCTTTATGGGTGTAGTAGGGACAGTTATACTGCTTGCATTAAAGAACGCTTATGATTGAATATACAAAACACACTACATGAATAAAACACAATGTGCATGAATTATTGGATGCAAACCAAAAAAGTCCATGCTAAAAATAATTAAAATAAAACTGACATGAAAAAATGCTTTTGAAAATAAAAAGTAATAAACAATAAATATGCAAAAGAGTGGCTCAATACATTACTCACTCACTGCCGTTAAGTCAATTCCAACTGATATCAACCTTGCATCGGATTTCTGAGTCTGTACATATTAAGTGTTAGCAACCCAACAATTAGCCTTCTTAACTACCAAAAACCGTAGAAATATCCACTATCTTAAAAGTAAAAGTCAACTCATGATGGCCCTCTGTCGGGTTTCCAAAGCTGTAAATCTTTACTGTAAGATACTGCCCATCTTTCTCCCATAGAGCACCTAGAGGATTTTACCACTGACCTTGCAGCCAGAAGCCCAACATGCAACAAACTATGCCATTAGGACTCCTTTGGAATAAAACGTGCCAAAAAAGGTTCAGTATCATTCTACACCTTGCCCTCAACTGTACTATGTAAGGTAGGACAACATATAATGAGAAAAATGTGGGACAGCAGAAAAAATGTGATTTAAACTGTGAGTTAAAATCTCTACTATTCTACCTGGTATATTTGTAAGTTATCTAAATCCTATTTCCTCAACTTTAGAATGTTAAGATATATATAGGAGAAGCACTCATAGAGTGTTGCAGACAGATAAGTAAATCAAAAAAGCTTTCAATTAAGTAATCAGTGAAGACTTAAGTGAAAAAGTGTTATTTTTAAAGATCTGAAAATAAAAATGTTTCAGCAGAAACAATGTACAGCATATTTGGGAAAGAGGAAACCTTTCAAATGAAGAGCCAAGGAAAAGCATAACACATCTTTAAAGAACAGTTCATGGTCCAAGGTAGCCAATTTAAAGAGTGAACCGAAATAATCTGAATTGAAGTTAAACAAGCAGATTCAATTGACAAAAGGTTAGGACTTGGATTCAGACAATGTGCATGTTTTCAAGATTCTAATAGAGCATTAGAAGGTGGATATATATATTATAGGAGAATCTGAATGTAAGGGACAGAACGATTGGAGGATCAGGGTCTGGAGATAGGAAGCCCAGAGTCCATTAAAGTCTTAAAATAGAGTTAGGAGTGGAATTGATACCATGTTCTCCTTGGCAGAGAGAATAGAGAAGTCATGTGGGAGTCTGGCAATAAGGGCAAGAGAAAATGCCCAAGCAATGTGAAATAACTAGGCAGTATCAAAACAGAAACAGGAGGAAGAGCACACTTGAAAAAGATGAAATAAAAGAAACCAAAAGTTATGGCTCAGCTAAGAGGAATCAAACAACTAATCACAATCTACTGACTGTTGCTCTCTACACAGATTTTATACGTGCTTATGCATGGCTATGTGTGTCAATGTAACAGCAGAAGTGGGTGTGGAGTTGAAGCATTGGGCTCTTCAAAAGGGAAAAATTTGCCCACCCATGTTGATCGCATTGTGGTTTTGTTCACAATAGCAAAAAGCTGGAAACAACCCAAGTGCCCATCAACAAATGAATGGATAGAGACGCTCTGGTATAGTCACACACTGGAATACTATGCAGCATCGAAAAACAAGGAACTCATGAAATATTATGCAAAATGGATGGCCTTTGAGGACAATATGCTGAGTGAAATATCTTAGTCACAAAAGGACAAATATTGCATAGGGCCACTGCTGTAAAATGGGGCTGACATCGGCATTGAAGGAAGACAGAGAAGGAGGGGAGGAATGATGTATACTACATTGAAACAGATCAGGGAAAGAGCTATTTAAAAGGGACATCCTCTCCTTCGCCATCCCTCCACATTTCCAAGCACGATGTCCTTGCCCAAGGAATCACCTATTCTAGCAACATGCCATCTTTGTGTCTAAGGACCACCCCGGCTGTACCTTCTCCAGACATATCTGTTCATTCCTTTGGCAGTCCAGAACAGTCAGCACTGTTCTCCAACATTCCTGTTTAAAAATATCAAATCTTCTAGTCATCCTTAGTAATTTTCCTGCTCTCAAATGTCTAGCAAGTGACTGAAAATACCATTACTTTAATTAGGTATATCTTAGTCCTCAAACTAATCATTACTCCTCAAAAATTTGGACAAGTCCCTGACTTTCCCTGGCCACTACATATACTAATTTACTGACTGTTGGTGCCAAGTTTAGTGATTGTGGATCAAGTAAGATAAAATTGTTGGCATTCTCAATCCTTTCTCCATCCATCATGATGTTGCCTACCAGTTCAGTGGTGATTTTTGTTTTCTTGACATTGCGATGCAATCCATATTGAAGACTGCTGTGCTTAACCTTCTGCAGCTAGAGATTCAATTTCTCCTCACAGCAAGCAAGGTTGTATCATCTGCATAACAAAAGTTATTGAAAATTTTCTTCTAATCCTGATGCCACCACACTCTTCTTCATAGAGTCCAGATTCTCAAATAATTTGCTGAGCCTACATTTTAAATATGTATGGAGTAAAAGATTCACCCCTGACACACACTATTCTGCTCACAATTATATTTCAAAGCACCTAAGAAAATTCCCAGGGGAGCTCTGGTGGCCTAGTGGCAAGGAGTTGCAACTACAATCCCGGGGTCACACGGTTCGAATCCACCAGATGCTCTGCCAGGGAAGGAGGGACAATCTCCTCCTGTACCAGTCAGATCTGATTTGACGGTACACTCACACAAAAATAATACAATAAAATAAAATAAAAAGAAAATTATTCCCAAGATATGCTGTCACTTGATACAGCTTGTAAAAATAAAGGACAACATACTGTAAATAAGGAATACTCCAATAGACATTTAAGATCCAAGTGTTTCAGAAAGTGACTAGGATTCCCCTATAGTTCAATTTTGTCTTCCCTTTTGCACTAACTGCCATGCACACAGATTTTGTTCACAATCAGTTACCTAAGTTATACCAAATACTGTTCTGTGCAAAAATTGACAGATTTTTTTTTCCACATATTTTCCCTCCCATCTTCACTGCTATATCAAATGCTAGATAGACTTGCCTTACTTCAGAACTGACATTTACCAAGTCTATATCTTGTCTCAGATTGCATAATCATGCCATCTCAAATAACGCTCCTAACAATCCAGGGAAACGGGAACATTATCTCCTTTATAAAAAGGAGAGAGAGAGGAGGGGAAGAAAGCTCAAAATGGAATTTTCTCAAGCACAAAACTTCAAAAAGACAGAGGAATAACTTAAAATCAAGACATTTTCCAACATGTACAATATCTATACAACACATCACAAATATTATCATTTGAGGTGTCAAGGCCAAAGGTCAGATTCTATGTCCCGCGCCTTAGCAATATATGGGCATGCAGTTTTCCAGATTCCCTTATATTCTGAATCAACAGCTTAGTAGCTAAAGTTTTTTATGATTTTAAGCACTGAAAAAACATACACTCTATCATTCTCATGTGATTGAGCCTAGGGAATTCTCTCCACCACACAGCACTAGAGTAGCAAATGCAGCACTACTAAATTAGAATAAATGACAGTACATGCAGGAGAAACAGCGCTGACTATCAACCAGGAGATACTAGATTGTATCACTCCCTTAGCCCCCTACCGCTATGAGAGTCTGGGCAAGCCACTTCTACTCTAGGACTTATTTTTCTCCCTGTGAAATTAAGTAGTCAGATAAACTCAAGTGGTTCTCACTCCTGTCTTCACAGAGTTGCATGGGGTGCTCTGCTAACACATCGATGTGTATACTACTTGTAGAACTATTAAGTCACAATCTCTAGAGAGTAAAGCCATGGGCATGTGTATGTTTTAAAGGTGTTCTTCCTGAATCTAAGGCAAAAATACTGATTCCAGAGTTGAGAATATGTGGCTTGGATGTCCTCAGATTTTTTTTTTCTTCTTGGAACTTTTTGGGGTTCTCTATCTCAGAAAAATCAGACTTACACCACAATTCCCAAGTTAAACTTCCTGAAGTTCCATACTTCAGAAAATCTTTTCTAATGTCAACCACTTAAGACTAGACATCATCTATCCTTCTATTTGGCATGTGGTCACCTGCAACCGCTCTTCAGAAAACAACTTTGAAACTGTGAAAGTATACCAGTGTTACTATAAATGCAACATTTCTAGAAAGCTCAGAATGCGAATCAGATTAAAAATGGGCATGGGGGGGAAAGGAAAAAAGGAGAAATGAAAACAGTTTTGTCCATTCATAGTTTAGAAAAATTTACACTACTAATATGTAGAAAACTTAGACATTGTCACATTGTCAAACAATGAATTTCTGAAGAAGGTAGAAAGTAAACTGGGACTTAGAGGGAAAGCAAGGAAAACAGTGAATGTAAGAGGAGCTGAGGAACAAGTTTTGGAATAGGTAGAGTATTCCAATCAATCTGTGAAAAAAATATTGTATTCTAATCAATCTGTGAAAAAAATATTAAAAATAATTTTAAAAATTGTTATTAGAACTATAGGTTTAGGGTGGATTATAAATAAACAACTTGAAGATGCCTTCTGATAGCACTGGAAGACCAATCTCTTTAGATAATAAAGATAGAGACGTTAAATGGTGACCCACAGCAGCCAAACTGTTACCATGACAGTTTGGAGAAGAAAGACCTGAGGTGACCTCCAGCCTGCTTCATGATGTTTGGGCCCTGACAGTTCTTATACTGCTAGAGCAGTGTCTGGAGAGCAAGAGAGAGAGACATACTTAAGAAAAACAAAAAGCAAAGGCCACCTGCTACTTTCACTGTCTCATAAAGGCCATGTGAAAATCTGAGTGGGAAAAGGAAGCTGAACGTGCATGGCCACGTAACATCTTGAGATGATAACAATGTGTTTACTACAGAGAGGTACTTCTAGTCATTTCAGTGGGGTTCTTTGAATGAAATGCTGTTTTTTTCTGAAAAAGAAAATAATTAGGTACAAAAGTGGCAGGCATCCACCTTTCTCTGCAAGATATCAAACTGCAACAGAAAATGACATAACTAATTTAGAGGAAGAGTTCCTAATGATGATGGAACTGGCAAAAAAACATTGCATTTGTTGTACCCTACAAATGACTGGCAATGCTCTACTCCCTGATCCTACCTGCATATCAGAATATGGGGGGGGGAGAATTTTTTTATGACCTGAATCATTATCCAAGTCTATTCTTTTACTTATTGTAGTTGCTGTGTAATGTCAAGTAGGAACCAACTCATAGCTGATCCTCCAGTGGGTTTTCAGAGGCAGTAAATCACATAGGAGGAGACTGCCTATCCTTCTCCTGTTGAACAGCTAGTGGATTTGAGCCACATAACTTTGGGATTGCAGTGCAATTTCTTATCAATAGACCACAAAAGCCCACTTACAATGTATACTCCAGGAAAGAAAGGTCCTTGATTATTACTATTTCCCAGTCTTAGTACAAGGCCTGACGGAATTACAAGAAACACTGTTTATATGTAAGAACAAATGAATGAATGCAATTTTGATAATGAATTTGTGCCCGTATCTTTTCTTTCACAAAAGAACTCAACAATTTAGTTCCAGTATAACAGATGGGTTTTTCTACTTGCATGTAATCAAGGAAGCAGATACAACCTTTTGATTCTTAATTTTGCCTTTAAATGCATACCCAAAATTATAAGACTTGCCATAAGTATGTTTTAATTTCTCAAAAAGTACTTCTTATCCTTTTAACATATACATACATACATACAAACTCACACACTTATACACATACATAGAGTTCTTTGTATTATTAGGAAGAGAATAAAGCTCAACCACATCAAAGCTGTACAGACAGAAAACATGTCATCCTTGTCGTTTAAAATATTGTAATCACTTAGTTGTTCTCACTCCAAGAAGTGAAAAATGTCTGAATTTTGAAAGATAAAACTTTCAGGTTGGAAAATTTTAATGAAAGGAAGAAAAACAGAGACTCTGAACAGGATTGAGGCAGATTTAAAGGCGTATTTGAAAATTATGCACTGTATTTGCAGAGTGAAGCATCCCTACTTAAGGTACTTTCTTTATGCGCAGGCTGACAAAATTAAGGGTGCGCCATCCGTTGCCGAATGAGTGCTTATTAGCAGCGCTGGCGTGAGCCATTTACTTTTGTTCCCTTGAGAAAAGTGAAAGCATGAAAAATACTTTGTTAATGAATCTCCTTAAGCTTGCAAATTGAAAATTTTAAGTCAGTAAGATTGATAAATTAAGGTTCTGATGGCAACACGATTCTTTCCTGTCATGCACATGGTAGAGCTATAACAGGAACACTTGTTTCCATGTTAAGGATTGGGAAGGATTGATATAAAGCTAAAACTCGGCATTTCCAATTAGTAAAGGAAGTTCTGAAACTCCCTGTGTTGCTGGAGTCAAAATAGCAAAGAAGAGTACGTGAGATTCACGCTTCCATTTTCCCCACAGCTAAAGGAAGCAGTAAGAGCAGCCCTTCATATGTGGTCACCACTTCTTCTAAAGAATAATACACTTTTACAGAAAATATTCCACTTGAAAGAGAAGTAATTATAGACTAATTATGCTTATTACTTTTCTGGAAATTGAAGAAAGTGGGGTTCAATACATAAGTGGAACCAGACCATAAATCAGGTCAGTAATCTGAAGCAATGCCATACAGAACTACTTTATTTTTCTCCTCTTATTTTTCTTGCATTATTTTTAAGAACCAAGACTTGTCATTTGGTGGTGATGGTGGTGGTGGTGGTGTTGGTAAGTAAATGAGCCCATCCATTAAAGCCTAGCAATGGCTTCTTCTCCTTTCACTAAGAGTTATGTGTCCCTTGCACTCAGGTGCCAATGATAAACTCTAGGAATTGAAGTTCAAGCAAGGAA
The DNA here is from genome assembly GCF_000299155.1 of Elephantulus edwardii. Taxonomy (NCBI): domain Eukaryota; kingdom Metazoa; phylum Chordata; class Mammalia; order Macroscelidea; family Macroscelididae; genus Elephantulus; species Elephantulus edwardii. The sequence goes on from NW_006399949.1 coordinate 5,747,854, forward strand.
AGTCAGCTTATGAAAGTGGATCACCAACATGTCAGGACTGACAGCCCATGTCCTTTCTGAAAATGAGGGAAAGTGTTTTTCATTATACTGCTTTTGACAACTTCCAACATGTTTTCTTCACATAGACACAGCAACTCTTCAATATGCTCTTAAAGCAAATAGAGTTATTCTCAGTTACTTGGGACCCTCCACTTCTGTGGAACATCAGTGGACATTTTCAGGACAAAGTCTTAATCTGATAGGTAACAGTGAAACAACTGGGCATCTAGGCACAACAGTTAACCTAGCAAAGCCCCGACAAGACTATAGATACAACTTGCAATGTTGTATTCCAGTTATGAGAAACTGTATTAGTACCTGTTTTGTTTTAAAATACACCTTTATCATTAGCTATTGTTGATGTTAGTAGGTGTTATCCAGTCAATTACAACCCATAGGGACCTTAGGAACAACAGATCTGAACCCTGTCCTATCCTGTGCCCTCCTCACACCTCCTGACACACTAGAGCCCATTGCAGTATTCACTGTGTCAATCCACCTGGTTGAGGGTCTTCCTCTCCTTCACCAACCATCTGCCTTTCTGAGTATTTTGTTCCTTTCCAAAAAATAGCTCCGAATGACATGCCCAAACTATGTGAGGGGAAACTTTAGTATCTTTGCCCCCAAAGAGCACTCTGGATGTACTTTCTACAAGATATATCTATCTGCTTGTTCTTTTGGTAGTCCATGAAATGCTCAGTACTTTTCTTCAACACCACAGCTCAGAGGCATCAATTCTTTTTTTTCTGTCATCCTTATTTTTTGTCCAGATCTCAGATGCATAGTAAGTGATTGGAAAGAATATGGCCTGAATCAGATAAGTGATCAGAAAGACTATGGCCTGAATCATAGAATGATATAGATATAGACAGAGATAGAAATAAAGATAGAGATAGAGACAGAGACTGAGAATGAGAGAATTGTTGTTGTTGATTGTAAGTAAACCTATAGATAATATGTTATTGCAACGTTTATTTTATAAATTTACAGTGTAACATCACAAGTAAACCTGCAGTTAATATATATGCTATCATGATATTTATTTATTTTATAATTTTATAATGTTTCCATCCTCCAGAAGCAATGATCAGATTTACAAAGATGATGGAAAACTTTTTAAAATGAGGCATTCAGTTTATGAAAAAGTCATCAGATTGCAGCCCTGTCGTAAATTGGAGACTACCTGTGGGCACAAAGTGTCTGATTCTTAAGTGTAGGAAGTTCTCCACACTGAAGGTAGGAATTTAACTACATGGTAATTTGAGGTTTGTTTGCTTTTTTTTTTTAAAAAAAAAAAAAGCAAACAAACACAGGAAACAACTAAACAACAAAAACACACAAAATCAACAAAGAAATCTACACTTCATGAATCACCAAGGCTTTATCTCACTAGCTTTTATAAAAAAGCATGTTTAGACCATTCAACTTTAAGTAATTGTACATTAATACATAAACAATGTCAGCTATCACAACAAATAAAGTACAGGAGAATGACAACATGAATTATTTGGAAGGGGGAGGGTCAAAGATAAAAGTCGAATCATTGTCAAAGAAAAAGAAACAATAATGAACACAATGGACTTTTCATAATCTTTCCCACTATCAGGGTGTTAGACTCAACTGTCACTCCATGGAACCCAGCACCCCATTTTAGTCTATCCATTCATTGTATGCACTGTTCTTCACTAACAAACACTGTTTTCATCCTTAAAAAAAACCCCAAAAACCAACAACAACAACAAACACCAAAGTCCTTACTGTCCAAGATCCAGATGAAATACACTTCCAGGGAGTTTTGTCTAATCTCTATAATCAGAAATAGCACCTTATCTCTTTCCACAGCTAACATCAAGCTTTACCTAGAACCTTCAATTCAGGCCACATACCTGAAATACCTCACTACCTATGATATTAAACTACTGGTTTTTAAAAATTAATTTTCATTCAATAATTCAAATACCTTATGCCCTATAACAGTAACAAATGATCAAAGGGTTTTATCACACCATCTCTGAAAGGCCTCACTTAAACTATTAGTATTTTTCATTTCTTTTTTTAAATTTTTTATTATTTTTTGTGTGTGTGCTATCAAATCAGATCTGACTAGTACAGGAGAAGATTGCCCCTCCTTCTCCAGAAGATCATCTGGTGGATTCAAACCACATACCTCTGGGATTGCAGTGCAGCTTCTTGCCACTAGGCCACCTGAGCTCTCTAAACTACTAGTTTGTGATGGTGAGTGTCCTAACTTTTTTATCACTAGACTTCAAGATATCTATCTCAGGGTTTGCAACCAAGAATTTTTCAGAAATATTACATTGATTTGAATTAAAATACTTAATGTTCTTTGTAGCACAGGCATCCTGGGCCCATTTCATTAATATATTAATTCATTCATTAAAAGGAACATAGGAGGAAAAAAAGGAACATAGGATTAGGTATTATTTTCATGACATGATTATAGAAGACTGTACAACTATGAAAGAATTTTTTTTTCTTCAAAGAGAAAAACAAACTGTGGAGGAGGGGTGGACAGGAAAGAAAATGTACAACAATGAATAAATGGGGAAAATTAAATGGAAAGAATATGCTGTAAAAATATATATGTTGCATTAAAAATTAATAAAAGAAAACATTTAATAAAAATAAATTTTAAAAAGGCATTTACCAAGAATCTATTGAGTAACAAGTATTGTGAAAGATTTATTGAGGGAAAAGCTCTGGTCCTTGGCCCAAAAGCTTACTTACAGTATAGTCTGAAAGGGAGGCAGTAATCAGTAGACAAGCTTAGGGATATCTGAGAGCCTCCATTCTCCTATAGCAATACACCTTCCAAGGACCAGCTATTAGAAAATGATCAGGACAGTTGTGAGGAGAATGGAGGAGAAGTCGGAAGACCCTTAAATAGGTACAAATGCAATTCCACTACAGTCCTTCCTTTATTTAGAACTTAAGCAACATTCAAAAGGAGAAGTAAATGTTCCACTTTCCCCTGTATCCGGGCTTCTAAATTATCTCCACATGTATGCTGATTGTTGACGGTTGCTATCAACTTGTTACTGGGTCATGATGACCTCATGTGTATAGAGCAGAAGTGCTCCACGGGGTGTTCAAGGCTGTGACTTTTCTCAGCAGATCATGAGGCCTGTCCTCCCTGATGCCTGTGTGGGTGGGTTTGATCTGCTGACCTTTCTACTCGTAGTCCGGTGCTTGATCGTTTGAGACACTGAGAAACTTATGTTGATTCATATATATAAATGCTGCAGAATTATACATATGTACTCTGAATTAATTTTTTTTTTAAAGATTGACATGGTACTGTTGTTTTAGGGTTTTTTTAAAGACTTTAATTAGTCTTCCCTTTATTTTTTACTTTCATTTAGGTTAACAGGAGTGGACTGTATTGTGTGTATCATTGAGTCGGAAGTGAGCAAAAGCTAACCCGCTGGTTAATTGCTAGGAAGGAGATTGCCCATCCATCTTCCGCAGAGCACCTGGTGGGTTCAAACCTAGTGCCATCAGGATTGCAGTGCTGCTTCTTGCCACTAGGCTACCAGAGCTATGTTTGTACTCAAAATTTTAATCCTAGTGTTAGTCCAATGAAGTTCAACATTAACAATGTTTGACATTTTTAAAAATCATTCTCTATATCATAGGTAACTGTCTTCACAATTACTTACTATGTGTCAGAGAGTTGGACAATGACTAGGGATGATAGAAGGAGAATTGATGCCTTTGAGCTGTGGTGCTGGAGAAGAGTATTGAATATATCATGGACTGCTAAGAAAACAAACAGGGTCATCCTGGAGATGGTGAAGCCAGGATCCTCCTTGGAGGCAAGGATTCTGAAGCTTCATCTGACATGGACATGTTGCAAGGAAGGACCAGTCCTTGGAGAGAAACATCATATTTGGGAGAGTGGAAGGACAGCACAAGAGAGGCAGACCCTCGATGAAAGAGATTGACTCAGGGCCTGGGGAAATGGGGGTAGGTGTGCCAGAGACAAGAAGATTGGCACAGGATAGAATACGGTTCAGAGCTGTTGTACATAGGGTCACTATGAGTCACAAGCAACTCAACGGCACATAAAAACAACACAATCTATATCATGGTGATGGAGTATAACTTGCTTAGGATTTTGAAAATCTAGATCCATTCTTGATTTAGAACCCAGAGCTTGATGACACCAAACTGTCTCATCTGTAAAGTGGGGGAAAACCCATGGTCTCCGTGGTACTTCCCACACAGGATCAAAGTGTAAAGATTAGAAGACAATGGGGAATAAATATATTTTAAACAATGTATACTAGTTTTTGAACAAACATAAAAATCTAATATACATACATATACTCAGGTTTCTGATTACTTTTTTCCCTTTTAAAATCACAACAAATTCCCAATCACTGTGTTCCCTTATTTACATTTTTGTTTTTCCTACCAAGAGAAGATAGGAGACGGGGGAATAAATGGATGCAAAAGACATTTGTCCTGACACCTCTGTTCACTCAAAGCCAGAAAAAAACACGGACCGCAGCGAAACCTCAAAGGTCAAGCTGTACCACTTGATGAAGGCACTGATTACCATAACCTCTGCTAATACTCTTGTCAGTAATCCACAAAAATCCTGCGCCTTTAATGAAACCATGAATTGACATCCAGGGGAAATGAGAGCATAATTTTTACTTAGTGTTTTGTCAGCAATCACACAAGAATGCAGGATGTATATAACTGACACGGTATGTTTACAACTGATTTCCTATATAAAGAAGGCTGACGTGAAATCCGAGACTGCATGGCTCTTCTCTGTCAATCATGCACAACTGCCAGAAAATCCTAGAAGGAAATGCTACCGCTTCATAAGTAATAATAAAATCATTTATTCATGATAACATTTTGTAAGTGCTTACTAAGTGCCAGATACTATTAAAAGAACCTTAAATGTAATGTCTTACTTTCACAACAATCTATGAAGTAGAAACTGTTATTACTTTCTTTTTACAGTTGCTGAGACTCAAAGAAGCTCCCCAACCTGTCTTGAATTGCACAGTTAACATTTGTGGAACACGATGGACGATTACCCTTCACGTGGCAACACACTAGTCATTTGAGGAATTAAGGGCACTCTAGTGGAGCGGGTGGATAAGGAGCTATGCTGCCAACCTCAAATCAGGTGGTTCAAATCCACCAGCTGCTCTGAGGAAGAAAAATGGGCACCCTCTTCCCATGTGATTTATAATCTCTGAAAACCTGCTTGAAGGTCACCTGTAAGTCAGTTCCAACTTGATGTCTAACAACAACTTGTGTGTAGTCCATAGTGAGCTGAGCTGCTTACCCAAAGGGCTTGCCTCGCCTCACTAATAGTTCAAATCCACCATCAGCTCAGGGGGGTGGGGAGAATACATAAGCTTTTCCCATTTGGTTCAGAATTTTTCTGAAGGGTCAGCTTTGAGTGGGTTCAAATATAAAAGCAATGATTTTGACTTTGTCTTTTGTGCTAGTCATTAACAGAAGAAGAAGAAAGGAGAAGATGGAGAGAGGCAGAGAGGGAGACAACTGCAGCCAGAATTGCATTCCATACTGGTTTCACCCAAAGAAATCACAGGGAAGCTAAGACAGGAGCATAGATGACTAGGTTCATAAACGATGAGGTTGAAAATATTAAATGCCACAAGAAGTGCACAGTGAAGTTCTATTTCTGTGTTCCTGTGGGTGGAGAACAGGGGGCAGAGATGAAATTAATTCCCAGCAGAACAAATTATAGAATTAAGGTGAATGCTCTTATACTACACAACTTTACAAACGTGAACTGAAAGGCACTCCCTATAGACTGTGTGCTTTTGTGATTGCTTTCTGTAGAGGTAGTGCAATAAGATAATCGATGGTAGCCTCACTAGATCTGAAGCTTCCTAACAGTCGCCACTATGTCCACACTCTATCCTCAGCAGCGCTCCCAAGATGAGAAGTAGATCCAGAACACTGAGTGAACTCACATGTTGTTGATTAATCAAATAAATGAGCGAGCAAATAAATGAGCAGAGAAACATAAAGCCTGGTATATGCCATTGGGAAATAAAGGCTGCACTGGGGTTCGTGAACTCCAATTCCTGGATGAGAAAGTCCCTCATCCGCAGGTCTAACTTGGCAAAGCGGCTGTCAAGGGACTTTTGCTCAACAGCAGGTGGGAGCCCTTTTCATAGAGAGATCTAACCAATGACCTCACTGGCCAAAGACTGCAAGAACACCAAGAAGCACAATGTGAACTTTTGTTTCAATCTCTGTCATGGTAGGAAGCAACAGAGGGAACCACAAAAGCTGTGTTTTCTAGAACTTTTCAGAGAGCTATAAAGTAACTCATTTGCAGAAGTTGTTGATTTTTTTTGTGTGCCTGGGGACTGTTTGGTGAGATTGAGGAAGCGAATGATGGTTGACTTCCTGGAGTGAGTCACTGCTGCAACCCCCTTGGACGATATTAATAGAACAGGGGGAAAATTTCCAGGAAACATCAATTACCACAGTTACCAAAATAGAAGGGTGGCTGGTGACTTAATCACTGAACGTTAGGGGATACTCCTCTCTTCTCTTTATCAGAGAAAGACAACAATAAATCAAACTAACATATTTTGAACCTAGTCAACAGCATCCTTTCATGGTTTGTTCCATTATCTTTTAATGCTACACTACTCGTGTTCTTTAGAGAGTGATCACACATTATCCAAGCCAGTGAAAGAGGAGTGGAATCAAGACAGGAAGATAAGATCAGTTCTCCATCCATCCATCCATCCATGCATGCATCCATCCATCCATCCATCCATTCATTTGTTCCTTCAAACCTCATGATCTTTTCAATCACTTGTTATGGGTCTGACACTGGAAAAAGAATAAGGATGACAGAGGAAGAGCTGATGTCCTTGAGCTGTTATACTGGAGAAGAGTACTGAATATCCCATGGGTTGCCAAAAAAAACAAACAGGTATGTCTTGGAAAAAGTGCAACCAGAGTGCTTCTTGGAAGCAAGGATAACAAAGCTTCATCTCATAAACTTTGGCCATGTTGTTAGGATAGGCTATTCCATAGAAAAGGGTATCACACTGGGAAAAGTGAAGGGTCAGTGAGAGAGAGACCATGTAACAAGGTGGATTGACACAGATACTGCAGCAATGGGCTCAAGTGTGTCAGAGATGATGAGAATGGCACAGGATAGCACAGGGTTCAGATTTGTTGTCCATAGGGTCACTCTGAGTCCTACTCAATGCAATAGCACATAACAATAGCAAAAACTGTGTACCAGATTCATAGTAACCAAAAATCTCACTGCCTGTTTAGTTTATTTCAACTGCTGATGACTTCCACTGGGTTTCTGAGGCCATAAAATACTAAGTGGAAGGTCTGCCCATATTTCTCCCTTGGAGAAGCTGGTGGATTCAGAATACTGACCTTTGGGTTAGTAGGGTAACGTGCTCTAGGAGATAGAGAATGAGATTTAAAGAGCTAACAACAATAAAATATATCCTGATCTCTGTCCAATATTCCATCCAATTCACCCCACTGGTAGGTGGTCTTTAAGGCTGAGAAGTTAGTTCTCTATTCACAGAAAAGCATAAAGGACATGTGCCCAATTATGCTGAGTGAACTAACTCAGTCTCTTAAGGATAAATACTGCATAAGATCATTTTAAACACAAAAGGATAACTAGTAAAACATGTATACGAGCACAAAGAAGGAAGGAGTGAGATCAGAGGGGTAAGGATGAGCAAGGGAAAAATCAAAGGGTCACACAACCTGGTGGTTGGAAAGAGGAGGCATAAAAGAAGTGGGAAAGATCCAATGTAGATCTGGAAAGACAGGGTAATGAAGAGCATGGCTTAATGGTGATTGTTTTTATAAAACAAAATGAATGAGAATGTCTGAAATACAAGGTGAATGAAGGATAGTGGAAACACAATGTAAATAAACTTTGTATGTAAACCAATGACAAATTTAAAATACATATATATTTCTGAGGAAATAAAAAAAGAAAAAGAACCTTATTCCAGGCCCTCCCTCAGTGAATTTTAGCATATACTCACATTCGCTGGGTTGTATTCCCTCCACCTGGCAGCACTGTGGGCTTGCTATGTGAGCACCCTCTCCTGGACCTGACGACCTGGTGCAAGCCTCAGTGCCGCAACTCACTAGCAAGTAGTTCCATTCTGCCATGCCTCAGTTTCCTCGTTTCTCAAGCAGACTAAAAATACCATTGATTCATGAGAATAGAAAAAAATTAAATAATACATAATGCTTATAATATCAAATATAAAAGCACTTTGAAAGTTTGAGGGTCAGTTATGGCTCAGTTAGGACTAAAGGGTATATAAATGACAAATGCAATTATTATCATCCTCCTATTTATGAAAGCCTCGAGGACTCTCCTTCATAGGGTTGCTACGAGTCGCCTGCGACTCGATGACACGTAACAACATTTACGAAATTAGGGGGTTTACATTCTTCCCCAGAAGAATAGAATCCGTTTCTCTCAGGTGCACCATTCTAACCCAGACTAGCATGTTAACTGCTCACGGACTGCTCACATCTGCTCTGTCGCCACTTATTGCCATTATGATGTCATGAAACTACTTGATCCAAAACAAAAGGCTATTTTATTTGGACATCTTAGTGGGACCATCAAGAGCTCTCATGTAAGGATGAAAGGAATTATGCTGCTAACTTAAAGGCTGTATCTCTCTGGAAGTTCAAAACCATCAGTGGCTCTAGGAGAAGAAGGGCAGTCTCTTCCCATGCCGTTTGCAGTTTCAAAAACCCAACAGAGGGGCAAGCTTGAGTTGCTTTCATCCCCACAGCAATGAGTTCAAGATTTTTCTCTCCCATCCAGTTGCTTTACATCCATTCCCTCTTTCATTTTTTTTTTTAATTTTTTTATTTTATTATTTTTGTGTGTGAGTGTACTGTCAAATCAGATCTGACTGGTACAGGAGGAGATTGTCCCTCCTTCCCCGGCAGAGCATCTGGTGGATTCAAACCATGAGCCTCTGGGATTGTAGTTGCAGCTCCTTGCCACTAGGTCACCAGAGCTCCCCTTCCCTCTTTCATTTTTATTTCCATACCTAAAGAAATAACTATCTCCCCCTCCCATACTCATCTATCTTTTTGCACACACAAAAACGCAACCTAACAGTTCCAAACATCTTTTGTGACTCCTAAGTGTTTCACTCAAGTCATTGCACTTTCTGAAGAAGGAGATCAAATTCAACCTATCCTTTGGTAGGCTTTAGCTCATGGAAAGGAGCTGTCATGGCATAGTACGCAACATGCCTGGATACAAATAAAAAAGTCAGAGGTTCAAACCCACTAGTCTACTCCCCTTGAGATTTACAGCCTTGGAAATCTAAAAGAGGGTGACTATGAGCCAGGATCAACTCCAAGGCTGTGGATTTGGATTTTTGTTTGGTTTCATGGAAGCTGATAACTAACATGCTCCCCAATTTTGCAACAGGTTTATTTTCTTTAAAAGTTATCCCCATGCAGACCGTTACTGTTTCTCAACAGAAAAACACTGGCAACAAACAGCCCATGTGACTATCACTATAGCAACAGTTAAGTAAATTGTGGTTTGTCTACTTCGAGGGCTGTAACAGCATACTACATATGTTGAGTTCAGAAAGGATGCACTGAGAACAATTCTTATAGCATTAAATAGAAGGAACACAGGAGTCTGCTTATCTCTGACTCTGTATTGTGAAAACTTTAAATGCATATTCCTAAAAAATGGGAGAAGATAGAGGAAAGAGACTTGATCTGTAAGAGAAATGAAATTGTGGGTATGTTTTTAAAATAGATTTCCATTCTTGTGTATACAATACCATTTATGCACATTTGTAAGTACATGACATTTTCAAATTACCTAAGGAAATAGCCCAAAATCCAAAAATGTCCACAAAGAAAAGAACCAATATCCGAAAAGATATTATATGATTGTAATATAATGGAAAACTTCAAGTGGGTAACAAATTACCCTAATAGCAGGAACTTTTCTTTCTGAAGGATAGACAAGGACTGTCAAAATTACATCTAGGCATTAGTTAACCTATCACTCCATGTAGGCACTTTGGAGCGGAAGCTCTCCTACCCTCCCTGTCCCATTGAGCCCTGGAGCCTCCAGAAGCAGCACCTCACCTAAGTCTCCTTCATCAACGGCATCAAGTGTTATTGACTGAGGTTGCTCATCAGGGCACATCATTTTAATTTCTAATTATTGTCGTTTGAAGCAGCTATGGAAATGGCTGATTGGGGCGTGAGTCCTAATTTCATGAAGTGAATACACTCTTGCTTTTCAGTGCAGCCCTGGGCTCTGGCTGAAAGGCTATCTGTTACCTCTGACTGAGGACTACCTACTGCCATATGCACGTTAGATGGTTGAAAGAACTAAACGTCTCTCCCCACGATGTGCCTCTGGCTGGACCTGCTTATCATCAACCACTGGAATCCCCGCTATCTAAGAACTTGGTATAGCTCGTATAGAAGGAGCAATGGCAAAGAACTCCACTGCATATCAAAAAAATCAATGGTTCCACCCCATAGTTTTTCATATTAGAAACACAAAGCAGGCATCCTATAGGGATATCCAGTAGGCATTCCATCTATTGAGTTCCTAGGAGTCAGAAAGGACTCCATTGTACCTGTTGTTGTTGTTATGTGCTGTCAAGTTGCCTGTGACTCATAATGACCCTATGTACAAAAACCCTAAACCTTGCTCTGTCCTGAGCCAGTCTCATTGTCTCCAACACATCTACCCCCATTACCCCAGTCACTGAATCAATCCACCTCATAAGAGGGCCTTCCTCTCCTGAGCTTTCACTCCACCCTCCCAAGCACGACGTCCTTCTCCAAGGACTGGTCCCTCCTTGCAACATGTCCAACCTATGTCACATGAAGCTTCGGAATCCTTGCCTCCCCCAAACTTCTCTCTCACGCGGCGTTCAGCCTCACAGCCTTGCCCAAGGATTCCAGGCACATGATAGGGCAGCCAGGGTTTAGGGCTGTTGTACATAGGGTCACCATGAGTCACAGGCGACTCGATGGCACATAACAAGAAAAACAACATCCTGTGCTAATCTCATTGTCTCTGACACACATATCCCCACTACCTCAGTCACTGAGTCAATCCAGCTCATAAAGGGTTTTCCTCTCTTGTGCTCTCCCTCCAACCCCTCCCAAGCATGAGGTCCCTCTCCAAGGACTGGTCCCTTCTTGCAACATGTCCAAAGTATGTCAGATGAAACTTCAAAAACCTTGACTCCAAGGAGCAGTCTTCTTTAACCCTCTCCAGGATGAACCTGTTCATTTTCTTAGCAGTCCATGGTATATTCAAGACTCTTCTCCAACACCACAGCTCAAATTCTCCTTCTATCCTCCCTAGTCATTGTCCAACTCTCTGACGCTTAGCAAGTTATTGTAAAGACCATGGCCTGTATCCGGTGCAGCTTAGTCTCCAGAGAGACATCATTGTTCTTCAGTACTTTGGAGAGGTCCCTAAGAGCAGAGTTTCCTATCACAATGTCTTTTAATTTCCTGGCTGCTGGTGCCAAGAGTGTTGATGTGCTAGCTTTATCTTTTTGTTTTTATGGATTAAACTTTACCCCTAATCCCATGTCACAGGGTTTTCTTATTTTATGTTAGTTAAAGTAAAATTAAGTAGAAAGAATACTAAATTTAATCAAACCTGAGTTTCCACAAAAATATTTTATTTAAAAAATATTAGATCCACATATATGCTCATACAAATGAAAAGCAGAGGTCATGTGAGGACAAAAAGACCACTGAAGGCTCAAGGCTACTCAAAAGGAAGGAATTGGCAAGGTCAAGGCAATGATTTTAATGTTCAACCGCGAGAAAAATGAGAAAAAAAAGTATCTGTTCTTCAAAAACATCCCCTTGTGATATTTCTATCACAAGAACTCTAAGTACTTAAAACATTGTTCAGTCTGAAATATCCTACTCCTCCTTTTGGGCTTGCAGGCCTACAGATACATAAATCCCTATAGAACTTAAAGCCAAAAACCTACAGTTAAGCACTTACTTTACTCATTATTTTTCAAGTCTCCCTCTAAGCATTCTTGGGCCTTTTGAGTATAAACCACAGGTTTTACATTGCTACTTTGTTCCCCAAGGCAATTAACATAATTAAACAAATATTGAGCTTTAAGTAAATAGTTCTTTAAAGTATAAATAATACAGTAAGGATTTTTTTTTTAAAGCAGGAGTGAATTATGAAATGCAAGCACACTACTTAAGTATGCACTGTCCATTGCTGTGACAGAACACAGGATCTGGGAGTGTTAACTCTGTGTGATACCTATTTAATAGGCCCTCACTGGGAATCAAAGGTCTGGTTCTGTGTACCAGCCTGCTAAACACTGGCACACTATTTTTCTCAGCTTCAGTGTATTCCTCAAAATAAAGTGTACTCAAGCAGATAAATGGAACTGAACATCAGCTGCGACCTTGCATGATCCATCTCAGCTCCTCTGTGGCCGGACTCAAAAGCCATGTTTTAGAAAGAAGCTACGTTTTGAGTGGTGGCATCATCATTTTAAAAGTGACCAGTGGCTTAACCTCCTTAGTCACCTAAAACGGAAACTTTAACCTCCTGTGTCATTTCTATATTAGAGAGCTGTTCTGAGGATAAAACTATGGCTGTAAATGTACGTTATGAGCACAGAGCAGCGTGCAATGCTAATACTCTTGTTATTTGCAGGTTGGGGAAGAGGAGGATAAGGAATACAAGTTGCTGGATAAAAGGTCCTGCTAAAGGAAAACCATCAGCAAATGGGCACCCAGCGAGCCATGTACATTTTTGTCTTTTTCTGCCACTTGGAAATAGAGAACTGGATGGATAAGTGAATTCATATAACTGTGTAGTCTCTTCAAGTCAAAGGATAAGCTAAGAATAAAATTTTAAACACAAAGTCCTCTAATTAATTCTTTGTACATTTATTTTCCTTAACTGACTTACTACTTAAATTTCATCTGTTTCCCATAAATGTTATCATGGAGAACATAGTCTGAATATCCCCAGTAGTGTTCCTATTGCTTATTCATCACAAAAAGATCAGATCCACTTAAATAAATCCTTGCCAAAGAGACAGTGAGAGAGAGAGAGAGAGAGAGAAAGAGAGAGAGAGAGAGAGAGAGAGAGACTGAGACTCAAGCATTATTTATTGGAAACAGGTTTAAATTAAACATTTGTTTATTTTGTTTTTACCCCCCTGGGAGAGAAAACATTTGGAATAGCATCTTGTATTGATATAAACATGTGTCTCCTAGCAGCAGGTAGTACTATACAGATATTGTTTCATTAACCCTTACCTTAACCAAGGAGTTGGCACTAGGTCATTCTTAATGGATCATATTAGTGGAAAGGAGAAAAAATTCAGGGATGCAGAGTTGGCTGTGGTGGGCGCTCAATGAGGTCAAAATCTAGAACTCAGAGGAAGCAATTTAGATTTTCCTGAGAAGTCCTGGATTAAGCACACCAGTTTCTCCTGGATAAATTTGGGCAGGACAAAAGTATAAATAAATAAAACTAACACCTTGAGAATTCATCTCCAATAAAAGTAGAAGTGCATGGTCTTGGCAGGCCATTTTCCAAGTCCAAACATGATCACTGTGAAAGGTAGCAGGAAGAATAAACTTCTGCATCTGAAGTAGAGTTGTTTCCTATTTCTTTTCGGCTTTCAGGAACCCAACTACAAAATACATTCATTCAGTGAGGCTTCTTGTTCTTTAAACCCCACTTATATTGGTTCTAGGAGACAGGTTCTTTCACATAAATAGAAATATTTAACCACTACATCTTAAGTACTCCTATGCTTCATTTTCCACCCCTTTTTCTTCTTTTTTTCTCATCTTTTTATTCAAGGCTACCAGTTACAATTATGCTAAATGTTTCAACTTGCCCCACAGGTCAATGATCTTTTTGTTTGTTCTTAAGATAGGGTAATTTTTTCTAAGCAGGTACAATTTGGAAAGTATTCTGACTTCTTTATTCTGCTATTATTATTACAATGTGGTGGTGTACCATCAAGTCAGAGCCAACCAATAGCTACCCCTCCAGCAAGTTTTCAGAGGCAGCTAATCACAAGGGAGCATGTTGCTCATTCTTCTCTTGAAGAACAGCTGGTGGATTTGAACTGGGTCCTTGCAGTATTGCAACACAGCTTCTTGCCACTAGGCAACCGGTGCTCCTTATTAACACATCGTTCTTGTTGTGTACAAAAGAGTGGGAACCAATCCATAGCTGATCCTCCAGCAGGTTTTCAGAGGCAGTTAATTGCATGGGAGGAAATTGTCCATCCATCTCCCGCTGAACAACTGGTGGCCCCACACTGTGTGCCTTTAGGATTGCAGCACAGCTTCTTGCCACTACAGAATCTTTATTTCAGATGTATTTCTTCTCAGTTCTAAAATTTCAGTTTGGTTCTTTGTAATACTTGCTCTTGCCTCGCTTAACTGACTTATTTCAGCATTCATTATGGGCAGATTTTCCTTTATATCCAGAAGCATAACTCCAGTAACGGTTTTAAAATCCTTGCCAGTTAATAGTAACATTTGGAATATCTCAGAGGTGGTTTCCACTGATTAATTTTTTTCTCTTTGGATGGTAAACTCTCAATATTGTGACTGGGATATTGTAGGCAAGATTCTGTTTCATCCTTTAAAAGACTTTCAGTTTATTATTCTTACTGTTTTTGTAGGCATTTAATATGGCTAAGCACAAAAATCAAATGATAGGTCTCTATGGTGAATAACAGGCCTAACTGATATCCTGTTAACTTCTTTTCAATCTCTTGGAGTTGCCTGGTGTCCTCCCATGAAGCCAGAGGTTTAGACAGAACCTAGGTTCTCCCTTTCAAGCTCTCTACTTTCCAAGAATATTTTCTACATCTTCTAATGATTACAGTGAATTGAACTATATTTCCATATTCTTCAAGTCAGTAAAGTGAATGAGTTTCTATAAAAGTTTTGCTAATTACACTATGGCGTACACAGAGATTTCATGCAAGAAAATAGCCAGAGAGAACAAAAGTCATCCATCAATGTTCTCTTCTCCCAAATTTGGACTCCATTCGAGTAGCTCTCTGTTTTGATCTCTCCTCAGTGCCTTCAAATAGTTCCTTTAAAGTTTAAAAAAAAATGCAGAGTTTACAACTGTTATCTAACGAAAGGTTAACAGAATAGGAACTATGTAGCCATTTCAGAATTAAAGTGTCCTGAGATATTCTGAATTTTGATTCTCAGCCATTCCACTCAGTAAATCAGTCATCTAGCCTGCAAACTTCAGACTTAGCCAACAACACTTATAAAATGCAGCCATTCCGCCTAACAGGACAGTTCACCAGAATGTTACGTCCCCTTCTGTTACTTACATTCACTCTACCTGCAATATCCTCTTCACACATCTCTCCCCACACAAATCTTTTCTTTCCCTAAAATTCTAATCCAAATATGCCTGTGCCTACTAAGAAACCCTTCAGCCCTTATTTTCCAGAACAAATCGAACTCAATTTCTTCAAGCAGATTCCAACCCATGGCAATTCCTTGTGGGGTTTCAAGGCTGTAAATGTTCACAGGAGCAGACTGCCTCATCTCTATCCTGTGCAACCACTGGTGAATCCAAATCCCCAACCTTCCAGGCAGTCGCCTATTGAAGAACACACTGCACCACCACAGTTACTTCTTTTCTTTCCAGTCAGACAAAATCGTCCTTTATCTGAGTATTTCTACTTCACTCTACTCTATCAGTAAATCACTTGCATGCAGCTGACTCGGGCTCCTAGCAACTTTCGGAGGTTTCAATGTAGATTTCAATGGTCATTCCTGTCCCCAAACCTTTCTTTTAAGCTGACTCTAGATAGACTTTAGCTCTGGTAGCCCATTGTTGTCATTGTTATGTGCCTGGTCACTTTCAACTCATAGCAACCCTAAGTACAACAGCCCTATACCGTGCTCTATCCAGTGCCAATCTTATTGACTCCAACACAACTACCTCCAGTCACTGAATCAATCGCTAAAGGTCTTCTCATTGAAGGTTTCCTCTCCTGTGCTGTCTCTCTAGTCTCCAAAGCATGATGTTGCTCTTCAAGGACTGGTCCCTCCTTGCCCAAAGTATCTCAGACAAAGCTTCAGCATCCTTGCCTCCAAGGAGCAGCCTGGTTTCACCACCTCCAGGATGAACCTATTTGTTCTCTTAGCAGTCTATGGGATACTTTTCTCAAACACCACAATTCAAAGGCATAAATTCTCCTTCTATCATCCCTAATCATTCTCCAGCTTTCTGACGTATAGCAAGTAATTGCAAACACCATGGACTGAATAGTATGCAGACTAACATCCTAACTTTTCAGTACTTTGGAGAGGTCTCTTGACAGCAGACTTTCCCATTGCAATACATCTTTTCATTTCCTGCCTGCTGGTACCAACAGTGTTGATTATGGAGCCAATCAAACTCAATCTACAATAACAATCTCAATCGCTTCACCATCTATCACGATGCTGCCAATCAGCCCAGTGGTGAGATTCTTGTTTTCTTGATATTGAGCCTCAATCCATATTGAAGGCTGCAGCCCTTGATGTTCTGCAGCAAGGGCTTCGGGTCCTCCTCAGTTTTAGCAGGCAGGGCTGTGTCATCTATCTACATAATGCAAATTGTTGACTGATGAGTCTTCCTCCAATCTTGCTATCACATTTCTCCTCAAAGAGCCCAGCCTCCCAGATAATCTGTTCTAGATACAGATTGAAAGGGCATAGAAATAAGACACATCCCTGGCATACACCCTTCCTGATTTTGAACCATGCACTGTTTCCTTGCTCTGTTCTGACAACTGCCTCCTGGTCTAAGTGTAGGTCTCAAATAAGCACTATCAAAGTATTCTGGGATTCTTGTTCTTCTCAGAGTTAGCCAGTTTGTTGTTATCCACACAGTCAAATGCCAGGTACTCCCTGCTTTCAGCCAAAGAATATCCAGGATCAGCTATAATATCCCTAGTACACATCCTCTTCTAAACCCATCCTGGTGGGCTACTGGTAAGAAAATACTGTGTAATCTTGAAGGCATGCGGTTCAAATCCACAAGTTGCTCCACAAGATAAATAGGAGCAATCTCTTCCCATCTACCTCTGAAAACCTGCTGGAGGGTCAGGTGAGTCAGTTCCAACTTGGTGGCACACAGGAAGAACAAGTAGACCTGAAAAACTTTCAGTTCACAGCCAAGCATGTTAATCATTTGCCCCACCCAGGGACACCACTCTAACGTCTAACAGATTGTATTTTCTCAAGCTTAGTTTTATACACGTCTTTATTCTCAAACTGAAGTGGGATATTTGGAGTCAGGAACTAAGTTCCAATCCTATTTGTACATTTGTTCTTACCACAGAGCCTTAAAGGAAGTAGGGAGTCTATCAGTGTTCTTTTTCTAGAAATGAATCTTGGAAATAAAGAGATTAGACTAGATGATTTCTGGGGCCCCTTCCAGCTCTAAGTTCCAAGATGTTGCAGCCAGGAGAAATTTATGGCATTACCTAATTCAATCTCATCATGAACCGAGGGACTCAGAGTGAGAAGAGGATAGAGACATCGTGCAAACTGAACCAAGGCCTGACAAGTCCAGTCCAGGTCCAGAGGTTCTTGTCCACAGCAGATTCTTTTCAAAGTTGCTGACTGTAGAAGAAGAATTGCCTCACGTTCATTTATTTCATTTTCAAGTCAGAACCAAGCCTAGGATGCCTCCCTCTAACAAACGACACAGAAATATTCAGCACAAACTACTGCTACTTTGAATATCATCATGCTGGCTCTTTATACCATGACTTAACATGCCTCCTGGCACCACTTTAATAAAGTGGAAGGCAAATGTCGACCCTAGACCGGTGTCTTACAAATTGGTGTATGGGGTTCACCAAAAGCCAAGAGTAATTTTTAAAATAAAAATTAAATTACCAACACAAAAGTGTATCACATAAAGAGTAAGTACTGTCGAGTTGTCTTTTAGATCTTTATATAACTATGTGTAATCATCAATGTAAATTTTCTTTCTTGCTGCCATTTTCTTAGTATGAAGTTTGAAAGCTAACTGCTCTAAAATAGGACTATAGTGATAAATATTAATAGCAATAGAACTGGTTGTTACACAGACACCAGGGTCAAAGCAGACCCCATAAAATGAATATACCACCTCTGAATTTCATATCTCTGTTGCTCTGAAGAGCCATCCAGATCCATGCCAATTAAAAAATACTGAGCCCAAGAAAGTCATGCCACACACTTCCTCCACACTCTTTCCTTAAGACTACCAACTTCATGGTTTAAAAGACAAAATTTCTTTTGTCCCTGTTCTTAGCCTTTCTGAGAGAAGTTAAAAAAGAAAAAGAAAAAAAACAAAAACAAAAAATACAACCACAAAACAAAAACAAACCCAACAAAGAGGCAGACAGTTTAAAAAAGAAAGGTTTCCATTTGGGAGATTTTGTTCATTTTTCATTCTGTGTTTATCTCTCTCCTTTTATTTTTGTTTAGAGAGAGCCCCAACTAGACCATAGTAGTTGGCACATAAAGAATCACGTCCCTGAATCCTTCCAGCACCACTATTCCCCCCTATCCACCTCTCTAGCTAGAAGGCCAGGTCTGAGTAATTTTCTCTTTCTCCTAGGGTTGGTTGCTAAGAGACACTCTATTACTTCTCTTTTTCTTATGACCTGATTACTATGGCCAGCAAAGATGGTGTGCAGACAACATCCTGACACGGCTCACACAAGAACCTAGTCTGGTGACAAAGTGATAGTCCTTAACCCACTCACAACCACCAGATCTAAGTTTACAGAGTGGCGCTTTTTTTTTTTAAAAAAAAACAATTTTTTTTTTTAAGCAGAGGGACAAATATTTTCCCATCTTCCTTTAAAATCCTGGCTGTGATAGATGAACTGTGTCCATAATTATTAGAAACCAATACTCATTTTGGAATGCATATCAGTAAAGTTCCCGGACCACATCCTGTTTATTCTTATTATGACCTAGCCACGCGACCACCCCACCACCAAAGGGAAATCAACTGATCAAAAGTGTCTTTGATTTAATCTCCAGACTGAATAAAGTCAAGACTGCAAGGAAACTCTTTTTTAAAAAAAAACAAAAACAAAAAAAACCACACCATTTAAGAAAATCCTTAAATAATAAATAACTCCTTAACTAGAGACTTTCAACCTCCATCCTTTTCCTATATTATGCAAAGGAAAAAGTTCATGTCGTATTTATTTCTCATCCTACACACCTCTTGGCTCTTGGACATTTTAGGTGTTCTTGTTCGTTTGTCTCGCCCCTGAATAAATAAGTGCATGGAGTTTTCAAGCTCTTTCTGCCCCGCCCCCCCACTCTGAGAGACCCCCTAATCCTTGCGCCTACTTCCATATTTTAGGAACAGGGGAGGAAAGGGTATGGGCGAGGTTACAGTCTCTATTAAAAAGGTGTTGAGGCCGTCAAGAAAGTAAAAAATAATAATGCTCAAAAAAAAGAAAAGCCCAAAGATTCAGAATCTTTACCTACTGTTTCATTCCAGGCTTATATTTCCCTTATACTATTTAGAGACGTGTTGTATGGTTTAAACACTCAACTATCAATGCGAAGTTTGATAGTTCAAACCCACCTGGATGTGACTTGAATGTAAAGCCTAGTTTTATAATACTTAGAACATCCAGTAGTCAAACTATTCTTTGTTATTGCTAGGTGTCAGACAGATAATTATTGGTTTATTTTATTCTCTCATCAACTGAGGTGAGAAAATCATGTTTTTTAGGAAGAAGGACTTCTTTATTTTGACTGTCTTCTTGCCACAATGTCAACATCAAATGTAATCATCTACAGTATATATCGAAAGACATCTTGCCTCTCACTGGTTCCAATGAGTATTTCTTATGAAAATTATTAAGACTTCTGGCCTTCAGCTTATGGTTTAAATTTATTTTTTTTAAAGGTAACCTTTCTAAAAGGTTCTCTTGTGACATACTATAAAAATGTAGACTATTTTACTGCTACACAGAGATATATATTTCAGCTTGTGCACATTTAAATTTATTTTTTGTTCTATTTTTGGTGTCCATATCTAGAATAAGACCATGGATGTTGAATTTAGAAATCTTTGCATTTAAATGGGCAAGCACATTACTCACTAGCTACTAAACTTCAGGTGGTATATTTATTATCTCTTTGAGTTTGAAATTCATTAGTTGAAAAATGAAAATACTGCTACCACATTTCAAATATTGTTGTAAAAATGATCCATCACATGCTGGGGGAAAAGTAGGAACAATTTAAATGTTAGTGCTCTAGTGAACATAAATTTGTATTTTGCTAGAGTATAAGGGGGGAAAAATGTTGGAGGATATCACCATAGTGTGAGAAAGTTTGGGACAGTCAGGGAGTGGTAGAAAACAGAGATGGCATATGACGGAAGAGACAATGCCACATTTCACAACTCAACTAAATTCACAATACTCATGGGAACGGTTTTTACTCCATACCCTTAAGGAGTAACCAACTTTACACAATCTATGCAGCTGAATCATGGTTTCACACAATCTAAAGCAGGAAGGAAGGGCAGAGACAATATTGTCCAATCCCACTGCTTTACAACTGGGAAAACCAACTGAGAGTGGTCTGTAACTGAGGGAGCCCATAAGTGCACAGGGAAGTACCCTTTCCATTTGATCACACTTATCTGTTACAGTGTGGTTAGGGTAAAAGGAACTTCATCTGGAAGGCTTCATGTTTTCTTCTGTAACTGACAATCCAGCACCATCTGAGATTGCATTCAAAGTCAGGTCAAACTTTACAGTGAAACTTAACTACAGTCTTCAATATGGATTGCATCTCGGCAGCAAGAAAACAAATATTCTCATCACTGGGCCAATTGGCAGAATCATGATGGATGGAGAAGAGACTGAGGTTGGTAACAATTTCACCTTGCTCAGGTCCACAATCAATACTCTTCGCACCAGTAGTAAGAAAATCAAAATATGAGTTGCTTTGAGAAAGTCTGCTGTCAGGGACCTCTCCAGAGACCTAAAGAACAATGATGTCAGTCTCGAGACTAAGGTGCACTGATCCAGGCCACAGTGTTCTCAATTACTTGTTATGCATTTGAGAACTGAACAATGATTAAGGATGACAGAAGAAGAATTGATGCCTTTAAGTTTTGGTGCTGGACAAGAGGATTGAACATATAATGGACTTTCAAGAGAACAAACAGGTCTGTCCTGGAGAAGGTGAAATAAGGTTATTCCTTCAAGACAAGGGTTCTGAAGCTCTGCCTCATATACTTTAGGTATGTTGCCAGGAAGGACCAGTCCTTGGAGAAGGGTATCATGCTTGGAAGGGTAGAGGGTCAGTGCAGAATAGGACAACGTTGAATGAGATGAATTGACACAGTGACTGTGGCAGTGGGAGCCGGTGTACTATGAGTCGCAGTTAACTTGATGACATATAACAACAACAAAAGTATGTTGTTGTTGTTGTTGTTGTTGTTGTTGTTGTTAAGTGCTGTTGAGTAGTAGATGACTCATAGTGACCCTATGAATGAACACTTGTATAACTTTCATCATTTTTCCAGGTTCATAGGGTTTCCAGAGGTAAGCTATTTCGGGAGTGGATGCCACTCCTGCTTCCAGGCTTCTTTTAATCGGGAAGCTCCACCAAACACTGTCCACCATGGGTGACCATTATTGCATTTGACACATCACTGTCATAGTGTTTAGCATCACAGCAAACACGAGTTGCCTCTGTACAGCAATAAACAGACCAGTGCTATACCACTTAGAAGGATGTTTGACCAAAAACAATTAAAACCAGGCCTGAGGGTTGCAGATTAAAATCACCCACCTTTGGCTTGGTAGCATCACTTTCTATCACTAGGCCAACTGAGCTCTATGTTATTGTTAAAACAAAAGTATAGTTGCTCTTACTTTCTAAAACAAGATATAAGAAAAGCACTTTGATCTTACATATGCTCCATTTGTAACTATAGCCTTTCCTCATGCCATTCCCAGAGACGTTAGCCGTGTCCTGCTTCTACTAATAATGCAATATCCAACCTATTACACCACCCTCTTGAAAACAATGTGCTGACACCTGTTCCAAAAAATATAAAATCTTTGATAGTCACCAAAATGGGAAGGACCCTAAAATGTCTTCTTAGCCTTGAACTTTCACTGTTTTCTGGAATAAGATCCACCCACTGCCATAGAGTTGATTCTGACTATGGGGACCCTCTGTCTGGTATCCAAGACTGTAAATCTTCATGGGATGACACTGTCCAACTTTTTCTTGAACAGTGGTTGGTAGGTCTGAAGGGCTCATACAGAGAAGAGGAATCAGAATCTCTTCGCAGTCTCTAAACACAGAACCAAGAGCAAGAGGGAAACTGGGAGACAGCAGGTTTAACAGAATGTTAAAAAAAACTTTTTTTTCTAAGAATGCCATGGTGACCCTAGAAATAAAGTACTCTTCCTTCCCCTGACCCATCCCCTATCCTGTTCATAACATATTGTTGTTGTAGCTACGTGCCATCAAAATGGAACCACGCTGACCCTCCAGAAGTTCTCAGAGTCTATAAATAAATGGAAGGAGATTTCCCACCTTTCTTCCACAGAGATACTGGTGGATTCAAACCATGTGTCTTTGGGATTGCAATACAACTTCTTATCACTAGGCTACAAGAGCTCCCTCTTCCTAATATAGGCAAAATAAGCTTAAGTTTGCTAAAGGTGGTGTGTTTGCACTTGAGAGACAGCTACTATTTAAGGCCTCTCTTATGGTCTTCTAAGAGTTTGAGAGTTGCTATTTTCTTTTGTTGTTATTGTTTGGAAATAAGACATACAGACATCTTACTGAATTTCTGCCTAGGTATTTTAAGTTTCACTTACTTGGCAAATGAGTTCGTATTTTCTAAATAATCATTTAACTGGAAGATTGATGTTTCAAACCTACATAGTTGTACCACAAAAGAGGGGGCACTGTGACCACAATTGTATTTAAGACAATGGCTTTTTTCTATCTGTTCCATTTTAATTCTTACATCTTGATAGATTTCATTATTAGTTATTAAGTAAATAACAATTGAATGGTTCTTCCATGCCTTGACTGCATGTAATAAAAGAGAAAAAAAAATCGAACAAAGCAAAGTGCATCAAATTCACTCCAAAATCAGGGCAACCCCCATGTACTTTAGAGCAGAACTGAAACCCACAGGGTTTTCTTACAGATAGAAATCACTGGATACAATCTCACAAGAGCAGATCACTAGGTTTCTCTTCCCTGGCACCAGTAGGTAGATTTGAACCCACAACCTTACTATCAGCAGCCAAGAAAGTTCTATTGGGATCACAGAGACCTTGGTCACATGTAAACTCACAACAAGCCAAATGTATCATCATCGAGTTGCTCTTAACTCAGAGGGACAAATCTATAGGGTGGAGTATAACTACCTACAAGTTCCCCACTGCTGAAAATAGAGCATCATTGTTTTTCATACTGAACCCTGCCCATCTCCTTTACCCACTCCTCCCTCTACCAATCAAATTATGTGACCCTATGATTATACAAACTTTGTAAGAAAATCAGTATAAAAGAAAAATTTTATTTAAATATTTTTTAAAAAAAGAAAATATGGTATCAGACTATCCCAACTTTATCCCTTTGCAGCTGGTGGGCATCAGTTAACAGCTGATAGCTTTACCCTCTGTATTCCCAGAGCTCCTATTGACCATACATTGTGGTTGGATGTCCTGGCGTTAGTTCTGATTGACAGCAACCCCAGGTCCAACAGAACAAAACACCGCCTGATCCTGTACCGACCTCACCATTTCTGTTGTGCTGAAGCTATTTTTGAGAACCACTTTGCTAACTTCATTCCTCATTGAGGAACTCTTCTTTTACACTGACGAGAATCATTGTGAGTTTAATTGTCAACAACAGAACTCCTTCCCTCAAAATCAAGTCGTTTACAAGATAAAGTTCCCTCACTATGTTGTTATTTGTGGTTGTGTACTATTGAATCAGAACTTACCCATAGCTGACTCTACAAAGAGTTTTCAGCATCAGTAAATCGTGTGGGAGGCCTTCCATGGAGCGGTGGTAGATTTGAATCACATTCTTTGGGACTACAGCAGAGGTTCTCAGTACTAGGTCAACCAGCGCTTCCTTCTCTCATGATAGGACGTACCTATTTTATTTCCTGGTATTTTTGCACAATGTACAAGTTCCATTTGATGAGGACAAGATAAAAATCTGAGATATTTTTAGGGCTTTGTGTCTTATTGGGTTTTTTGTTGTTTTCCTCCACTTTCTTAGAGGATGGGTGAAAAAGGAAAATAATATTTTAATGCCTGCTTATAATTTTAAATCCTAACGAAACTCAATGGATGGAGATTATAAACATGAAGACTAAGAAATGTGCCAGCATTTTATAAAGGCAAATTTCAAATCAACATAGAGACAAACTTTCAGAAAATCAGAGCTACCCAAAGATAGAGCTGTTTCCCTTTCCTGCACGGGATTATCCAAGAGAAGTCAGAATAACACCTTGACTGTGACAGCAGGGATTTCAGAATCAGAGCAAAGAATGACCTCACTCAGAAATTCTAACCTTCAAGGACTGTTTAAAATAAAATAAAATAAAATAAAAAATGTCCTACCATAAACACTGGAACAGATAGGGGTAAATCTCAAGGCTTTGCATTAATTTTTTTAAATGCTTCTCAGACAATAGCTATGTGCACAGAAGGCCCATTGAAAGACAGATATTTAAAACTTTAAAAACCCAAACCTACTGCCGTTTGGTTAATTTCTCCTGGTGGTTTCTGGAGCTCTAAGTCATCACAGGAGGAGACTGTGAATCTTCTTGAAGAGCAGCTGGTAGATTTGAACCATTGACTTTTTGGTTTTTGGCTGCCTGACTCTACATATTATGTCAGCAGGGATTTGGGGGATGGACATTTAAAACTCATTTTATTACAGCACTTGATAGACTCCAAACAGTTTGGAGACTTTTAAACACTAAGAGTAAAAAAGGATATGGTCCGAGACACTGGAATACCCTTTGCTTTTCAACCAAGTCACCAAGGATAAAGGCTCAGGGCATGAGCTGTCATAAACAAGCTGAATTCTAAGATGTGCTCAAGAGAGGCTGGAACTATAAATAATGCATTGGATGCAGACACTTAAGAAAAGATGACCTAGAGAGAAAGAAAAGAAAGAGGAGGAGAAAGGAATTTATTCGCTTTAAGATTACAGAAACCGCTATTGTAACTGGCTCTTCAGAAAATAGCTCTATTCGTGAGTGTGATTCCCACTTATCAGGAGTTCTTGCTCATTCTATTTTTCTCCTTCTGTTTGGGTGTTTTTAGTGTTTGGTGTTCTCTTTTCTTTTCTTTTTTAAATCATAAAGTCTTGAGATAACCATCTAACCTCTTCAAAGGAAATATTTAAGTTAGTGAGATGTTTGGAAAGTTCACTTGGTCATTGGGAAACCCTAGCAAGAGAGACAACCTAGGCAAATTATTTCAATTATACCAGTGGAAAAGCTATGGTTTGGGATATTAAATGCAGCTTTATCGCCAGTATAAAGACGTTAGAGACACGCACATAAAGTAAGCTTAAAGGTCCCCGCTGAATATCTATGATTTCCAAATACCATAATATGCTAACACTGGAAAACAAACTATTTTTAGTACTTGAGGACTTTAAAAAAAAAATCACCATGTCATTGAGTTTTATTTCGCTTCCTACTGCATCTTTTCTGTTTCTTTGCAATTATTGCTAAGAACTGGTTGAAATACTCCACAGCCAAGGGAGCCACAGTTGTAATACTGGCATACCCTGGGAAAGGGAGGCCCACATCTACCCCTCACCCCCAGCCCAGTGGCCCAGGGGAAGAGAAAGGTAAATGGGGAATAGAAAGGTAAGTGAATCGGTCATGGCCAGAGTGAAAGCTGGTGTCAGCCCCAAGAGAAAATGCAGAAGTTCTGACTCTCAGCCCTTACCCTAAACCACCAGCCATTCTCACTTCCCCTGCCAGCAGAGAGCACTTTTGCCAGGGAGGGAAGAACCAGTTTCAGAAACAAACAACAAGAAATCACAAGAAGAAATAAGGGTGGGGTCCTAGGAGCCAGAACTCTGGTGCATGGTGTGCTGGTGGTTAAGATTACTGTCAGGCTAGTCAAAGAAATCCACCTGTTCCTTTGACATTTTACTAAACCTCTCCACCATGCAATCTAGAAGGCAATTATGGTAGTCTTGATGTAGTAGAATGCCTTGTTCCGAAGGACAAAAAGTTTCATGAATGGAGAGGAGCAAAACTGACCCAAACAGATACCTTTGAAAATCATATTTAGAAAACAAAATAATATTCAAAAGGCTGCCACAAAGGAGCCAAGACAGGAAAGCAAAATGAAATTCTCTGTTTATTAAGTGCCATAATACTGTTATTATAATTATGTAACACAGTAGCATATGGGGATCATTAAACAGTGTACTTTAAGAAGAGTGTCTGGCCAACTGGGTTAGGCAATGGCCTCCTTGAATCAAAATCTATTACTCCTTGAGGCTTGCATAGCTGCCTTGATTAAACACAGCGGCAGGCTCCGGTTAAGGGATGATTCTTCTTCTTTGAAGGGAGGTAGAATAGAGTAACTGCCAGATGTTTGCAATTTGAGCTATAAAAAGATGGCTGCTTTCCATTCCTGAGTATGTGGAATCCTTTTTTTCTTTCTAGCCAAGCTATTGTGGTTCACTAAAATAGGCCACTGCACTGGCAAATCATCATTCAAAATGGCAATAATGGAAGCAGAACAAATATGACATTTTAAATTCACTTATGAGGGAAATAAATAAAAATGTAAGGATAAGAGCTATATGCCAAGCCACAGAAAGCAGCATACTCTAATATAAAGAACTTATCTGGGTCCAAAAGAATTATGCTTGAATCACTTCTTGAGGACTTTTTATCCATAGGTGCAAACAATGTCTCTATTGAGCCTCAGTCTCCTAATCTGTAAAATGGGGGGTAAACATCCCTTATCTCTCAGAAGAAAGATACCATTACATCAGTCCTTGTGCCCATCTCAAAGCATCACACAATGACTTTTTCGACTAGCTGTATGTATGAATTAACAAGTAAAAATATAAATGGATATGCTTATAAATCATACTGCATAACTCTCTATACAAATACAGATTCTATTGTATATAAATCATATTTTTCTACTATGATTCATTATTAGAAACCACCTGTCCCAAAGCATCATTTATCTCTTCAGACAATGTCTCCTAAATTTCATGAAAGGAAAATGAAAACCTGTTTTGTTTAATTTCAGTAACAGTAGCATAACTGGTTTAGGATACTGGACCCAGTATACAGGGACTGTTATCTTCTTTTTGAGTAACAAGAATATCTCTGTGGCTCTGAGACCTTTTGCTGAAAAAGACAAACACACAGACCAGTTTATGCATAATTTCCAAAGACTGCTTAAATCCCAAGAGGAAAAATAGATAAACAGTAAAGATAAAAATCTCAAATGAAAGAAATACATTTTGTTTTTTCAATTTATGTAGTTAATCATATTCCTAAAATTACTACACCTACTTTGATCATTCAAAGTTAAATATTTAAAACTAATAATCTGGGGGGAGCTCTGGTGGCCTAGTGGCAAGAAACTGCACTGCAATCCCAGAGGCGCACGGTTCGAATCCACCAGATGCTCTGCCGGAGAAGGAGGCGCAATATCCTCCTGTACCAGTCAGATCTGATTTGACGGTACCCGCACACAAAATAAAAAAAATAAATAAATTAAAACAAACAAACAAACAAACAAAAAACTAATAATCTGTTTACCTTATATGGCATTTTTTATTATTAGGAAGCATTGAGCGGTGCAAATGGTAAAGCATTCCATTACTAAAAGAAAGACTGAGGGGTAAAGTGAAGAGGGGGCGGAAAAGAGAGAGAAAGAAAGATTGGTAGTCCAAAGCCACCCAGAAGGGCTTTGGAAGATAGGCTGGTGACCCATTTCCAAAGATCACAAGCACTAAAACCTGACAGAGTAGTTCTACTTGAAACACATGGGGTCACCCACCATGAGCCAAAATAGATTCTGTGGAAACCAGTTGGGTGATTCTGTTATCTGTAACAATAATTCAGCAATTCAAACTTTTCCTTTTTGAAGAAATATTATAAATAAGACTGCATAGTTCTTGATTTAGTTTCAGATTTATGTATTTCAAGTAATGCTTAGCTCTCTCTAGAAGACAAAGGTATTATGCAATTTCAAGAGGAACATTATCAACACACAATAACCAAACACAAGACAAGCTACCTCTAAAACATCAATTAGCAAATACGTTATCACAGCATTAAAATGATAAAATAAAGGATATTTCTAAAAATGGCCAGCATGAGTTCTAATTAACAGTTGGGATTAAAAATCTATGGCTAAAAATATAAAGTTGTTGTTGTTATTGTTAAGTGCAATTGAGTTGTCTGCAATTCATATCGACCCCTATGTACAACAGCTCTGAAACCTGCCTGTCCTGAGCCAGTCTTACTGACTCTAACATACCTACCCTTTTAACCCAGTTACAGTATCAATCCATCTCATCCAAGGTCTTCCTCTCCTATGCTGTCCCTCCAAACTCCCAAGCATGACATCCTTCTCCAAGGATCAGTCCCTCCTGGCCACACGCCCAAAGAATGTGAGATGGAGCTTCAAAATCATAGCTTCCAAGGAGAAACTTGGTTTCACCTTTTCCAAGACAGACCTGTTTGTTTTCTTGACATTCCATAGTATGTTCAGCACTCTTCTTCAGCATCACAACCCAACAACATTCTTCTTTTGTCATCCTTAATTATTGTCCAGCTCTCTGTTGCACAGCAAGTAAATGCAAAGACCATGGCATGAGTCAGGCACACCTCAGTTTCTAGACTGACATCATTGCTTCTCAGTACTCTGGAGAGGTCCCTGACCACAGATCTTCCAAGTTCAATTCTTCTTTTCATTTCCTGACTACTGGTGCCAAGAGTGTTGAGTCGAGCAAGCTGAAATTGTTAACAACCTCAATCTCTTCTGTCAATTGGCCCAGTGTTAGTAAGAGCCTTTGTCTTCTTGATGTTGAACTTCAATCCATATTAAAGACTATAGTCCTTGACTTTCTTTTACTAATTTCAATGCTAATATGCCTATTTCAGTTAAAATAATAACAATAACAACATGAAAAAGAAGTAGTTTCACATGATTACTTTGTACCAACTAAATATTGTACCAACTTATTAAGTGTGGAAAAATATCTTTTTGAGATACATTTTCTTCTTTGTATACAGTAAGAGAACAAATTGAGAGATAAGCAGCTCCTTAACCTAAGGAGCCAAATTCCTGGACTGTAAGGAGTGAAAAAGTAAGCCTTCCGCCTAGGTGCATCTAATTCTGCAGTCTACAGTCAGCTGCTCCACTGAACTACTTTTCCTGAACTTTTCATTTTCTGGCCACAAGTCAGTTCTTTAAGTTCTCTGAAAGTTACACCATATAGTCACTTCACAAATGGAATTTATAGCTTCAAACTGTTAACTTTTCCATAAGTCATGTTTTCCACACATATATAACTTGATCAAGGACTAGAACGTGTTTACACTTTTCAACCAATTATGGGGGCGAGAGTATATTGGAAATCATAAGGATGGTGAAGAATAGGGTAATGTTCAGATCTGTTGTAGAAAGACCACTTACAAGGCTTGGGCAACTCAACTGCAACTAACAATAACAATCAGGAAAACTTTAAGCTGATTACATCATCAGGCTGAGTAAATCCATAAGTTGAGCTATGTCAAAACCAAATCATCTTTATGACACGTATGACCCGTTAGAGTCATCTCAGATGTTGGTACATGTGTGTACATTGTAGAACCTGGAAATCTGATTTTTTAAAACATGGATTTTACAAAGGAAATATCTGATAAAACTGAAATAAGAAACTATATGAACAGATCAAAAGAAATCATTTTAACACCACAGTAATTTAATTTTAATGTTAATAAAACTACTAATGACCTCTTTTAAGTTTAAGAAAGATGACACATTACTGAGTACTTGAAATCATTTCTAGAAAGGCTTTCAGAAATCATGTTTTCTTGGTAAGAACTATTTGAGATTGCTTTGGCTCTTTCATAGTTAAGTGCATCATATGATGCACATTCAGATGCAAAGAAGACCTTTCAATCATTTGGATGTTTTTTTTTTCAAACAACTCTAAAAGGCAATGAATGAAGAGAGCTTTGGTGGCCTTGTGGCAAGACGCTGTGCTGCAACCCCAAAGGTGCATAGTTTGAATCCACCAGATGCTCTGCTGGAGAAGGAGGGGCAATCTCCTCCTGTGCCAATCAGATCTGATTGCACGGCACATGACAACAACAAAATGAAAAAAGAAAAAGGAAAAAAAAAAGACAATGAATGGAAGAATAGGAGTTAGAACTATTTCTTCTATTCATAAAAAAAATAATTCATAGCCTTACCATGAGTTGTAGTTTTGTCATCGTTGCTTTTATCAGGTGCCACTGAGTTGACTACAATTCACGGTGACCCTGTGAGCAGCAGACCTGAACCTTGCCCTAGCCTGCGCCATTGCGTGATCTTAGCCACGCTCAATCCCATTGTTACAGTCAGTGAGTCAAACTATCTGGTGGAGGGTCTTCCGCCTTTTCTGCAGCATTAGTTTTATCAAACAATCTCAAAACCTGGAACTCAGAGACAAGAATTCAAACACAACTTTGCCCTGTGCTTGCAGTTTCCCTGTGAGTATATTAGATTCTCTGTAGAATAAAAGTGATGATACCAAGACAGTGAGTGGAAAAAAAAAAAAGATTAGGGAAATAATAAAGCAATGTGGGATTTAGATACATTAAAGATGAATAAATCCACCAAAAAGTTTTTCAAAAAAAGTTTTTCATATCCATTAAGATAGCACTTTGGTAATAGAGACAATCATCATTATACAGTGATTTGTCTACTTTATCAATATGTTACTTAAGGAAAAAACAGCCGAATTAGTCAAATATAGCTTCTACATCAATTAGTTTCACCTTAGGCTCCTCTGATTCTCAAACTGTCCGTAGCAGCCATAATAATGAAACAGCATCACATGTTGTTTGAAAAGATATTATATGAGAAAGTGCATTAACATCTATTCACATACACATAACTCTTTAAAAGTTGCAGTGCATATTTCATAATAAAATCCTACTTTTATGACTTCCTACTTCTTCAGGATCACCAGAAAGGAGTGAGAAACAAGAAAATAAAACAGAAGAGGAAATGTGTTCTGTTTTGGTTGGGGCTTTCTCCCCCCTCCCTCACATTGCATAACTTAAGTATATATGGATGGATAACAGAGCTAAGTGTGACTCACAGAACTAGCTTAAGATAAATTAAAAATTGTTATCAACCCTTTCCTTTCTCAATTAGTATGTTGTTGTTGTTGTGTACCATCGAGTTTGAACCAGCCCACAGACTGGGTTTCAGAGGCAATTAATCACATGGGAAGAAATTATCCATCCTCCTAAAGTAGAGAAGAGGAGGAGAGAATGTGAA
This sequence comes from Elephantulus edwardii, assembly GCF_000299155.1. Lineage (NCBI taxonomy): Eukaryota > Metazoa > Chordata > Mammalia > Macroscelidea > Macroscelididae > Elephantulus > Elephantulus edwardii. The sequence continues at coordinate 5,779,566 of NW_006399949.1, forward strand.
TATTCTGTTTCTGAAGAGAATCACCAAGAAAGTATTTGCTATCCTCCATGGGTATGAAAAATGAGTTTGTTTCTTGGTTTTCCTCTCTACAGCTGAGAAACTTCCTGACGCTCAACCTAGCAGTATGTTTCAGAAAATGCTAGACTATAATGAAGTCATTTTATGCACAATGAAAGCTACCCCCAGAATCCCAGATAAGCTGATGAGGACATCAGCAGAGAATTGTTCAAATGGCAGTGAGTGCCTATCTTTTGCACGCCATTCGCTTCCTTAGCTTAAGGTTAGCCTGTTTGTTGGCAGGTGGCTTTCAGCTCTTGACTGAAAGCTTGGCCAATTGAATCCCTCTGGGGCACCGTTGACAAACAGGATAGGCAATCTATTTCCTAAGTTATGTATCTATTTCCTAAGTTACAGACCTTGAAAACCCTAAAGAGTGGACTGCACGTCTACTTTGACAAACATGGGGTGACTGTGAGTTGGCATCCACGCAACACAATAGGGTTGATGTTTGGATATGATTCCCTTCACTTGATACAGTCTGCACTTTTTGCTTTCTGTATCTTCTTTATTGGTGAAAAATATTGCATATATAGGTAGCCAAAAGATCATACAAACCTATCTTGGAAGAAGTGTAGTTACTGTGTCTCTTGAGGTGAAGATGGTAACATTTCATTTCACATAGAAAAGCACCTTAATGTTAACAGGAAGGACCCATTTCTAGAAAAGGTCATCATGCTTAATAAAGTACAGAGTCAAGGAGATGGACAGGCACAGTGGCTGTAACACTGGGCTGAGGGACAGCAGAGGCTGAATTCTCTGGTGCAGGGATGGGCAGCATTTCTTTGTGTGGTACACGTGGTGACTATGCGTTGGACCAAGCATGAACCTACCTAACAACAATAACATCTTTTTCTGAATGGCAAATCACACATTCTCCAAGATGCAGCTCAGATGAACCATTTTCTCTGAAACTTTCCCCACCCCTTCCTAAAGCATGTCCCTCCTAGGAAGCTGTGGTAGTATAGTCCCTAAGGAATTGAACTGGTAACTCAAAACCACTATTCCTCTCTGGTGGTGCAAGTCCAGCAGCTGCTCCATGAGAGAAAGATGAACACTCTCCTCTCATGCCAATTACAGCCTCCCAACCTCACCAGAAGGGTCAGCTAGGAATCCGTTCAGACTTAACAGCAATGAGTTAGAATTAAGCTTACACAATTCAATCATATAGGGTGTATGGTGTCTGATATATGTCTAACTTGGACTAGCAAACTTACTTTCTTTTTGAAGACAATAACATGCAGAACAGATCATAAAGGAGGGTGCTCAAAGAGTCAAGTCCTGGAGAACTCTGGATGTCACATTCCAGTGACCTGTTCATCCCGGGTGATGTCCTCAGTGAATTTAAGGAAGACTGAAATCTATTCCTACAGTGAATTTAAGGAAGACTAAAATAAATTCCATACCACGTTCTGGGTTTTTTAATAGCCCCTTGGGTCAGTCTGTCTTCCAGGGCACAATTTCTTTATATGGCATACTTGCCCAAAGGCTTGAGTGTCAGATTTATTTTTATAATATACATAATGAGTCCATTTATAGATTATTTGCATAGACTTGCCTTGACCTAAAATCAGCTTAGAGTGCTACCTGAAGTAGCACAATGGCAAGTGCTTGATAAGGCAGAACCTTTGGCCCTACAGAGGCATTTTAGAAGAATCAGTATTGGGGATGGGGACACCTTATGTCTTCTACTTTAGGATGTAAAATTAAAACACACAAACAATGCTGTTCATAATAAAAGTATAGGAGAAAAAGCCAAGCAATAGGAAGAAGACAGTCCCTGAGGCTCTGCCTTGTTCACATGATACAAGTGTTGGAAGATTTCCAACACCATCATCTTTATCTAAGAGAGAGTATAGACTCACAGGATCTGGGGAAGGTTCAGAAAACGTTAAAGCAGTGTGTCTGGAGCTGATGAAGTAAATCAAGTTAAGTTCCCAATCTGAAGTGGAAAAAACAATTATCCATAACTGAAGAGCAACTGAACTTGCTGTTTGTTCTGTATGTTTGAATAGATTCCTCGGGCCCATGCCATCAGATTCTGATATTGTGGGATTGAGATAAGGCCCAAGACCTCACTTATTTTTCTCTCATAGAACATTCCCTGGTTTTTTTTCCATGACTGAAAAGCCCTGATTTAAATAATTCATTATGGCAATGACCTTCATTTTGAGGTACAGATAATTCAGGTTGTGTGAAGATGATATTTTCAGTAGAACAAGAAAACATTAAGAAATTCATGTGCCTACACTTATTGTATCTTTATTAAGCTTATTAACGTCAAATAGGGAGCTCTGGTGGCCTAGAGGTAAGAAGTTGTGCTCCAAACTCAAAGGCACAGAGTTCGACTCCTCCACCTTCTCTGTGGAGGGGATGGACAATCTTCCTCTGTGTGCTTTATAGCCTCTGAAAACTTATTGGAGGGGGAGCTAAGGGTCGGCTCCAACTTGATGGCATACAACAAAATGCACAGAGTCCCAAATAGCTTCAGACATAAAGAAAGTTAGAAAACAATAAGGTTCCCTATACTCTTCACCCAATTTCCCACAATGGCTATATTCTCTAGCTGTGGAATGACACAGAATCACAAAACTGGCATTATTACGTGACAGTTAACTAGACTCTACTCAGGGTTCACAGTTTTCCCTGCATATAGCACACATGTATATGTCTCCACATAATTTCATCTTACATATAGATGGGTATAACTATCACCATAAGCAAAATAAAGACTATTGTATGATTATGAAGAACTCCCAGCTGAAGCTCCTTGGTATGAACAACCACCTTTGCCCATTCCCACCCCTTAATAACCACTAAGTCAGTCTCCATTTCTACAGTTGTATTCTTTCTAGAAAGATCTAAATGACCTATAAACAGACTACAATATATGACCTTTTGGGATAAACTTTTTATATTAAGCATAATGTCCTTGGAGTCTTCCTGGATTGTTAGGTATCTCATTCTATTTTCATTGTTACGCAGTGTTAATCCATTGTTTAGATGTGCCAGTTTGTTTAAGCTTTCATGTATGTAAAGACTTTTCAGTAGATACTATCACAAATAAAGGGTCTATGCTCATTTACATACAGGATTTTTGGTGAACGTTTACATTTTTTTATTATTATTATACTAGTTTATTCCTGGAGAGAGAATGAAAGACACCCAAGCATCGAGGACTCTCCTTCATAGGGTCACTATGAGTAAGTAGCCTGCAACTCTATGGCACTTCACAACAACAACAACAACTAGTTTATTTACAAAATTTGAATACATTGTTTTCCAGAACAGATTCTTTTCAATTTCCCTCACTCCCTCACCCATCAAATATACAACTGCATAACTGACATTTAAATTTTTAAAAAATTCTTTTAATACAATACCCAAGCATGCAAAGGATAGATCATATAGGTTGTGTACCAGCAGGCTATGAGAGATGAATTTTCTCTTATCACTGTTTTTCTTGTCGTTGATCAGTCATGTAGGCTCTCTGAGTAGGGCAAATAGTTAAACACTTGAATATTAGCAAAAGATTAGCACTTAAGCCATTCAGAGGCACCTCAGAAAATGGACCTGACAATATCCTTCTGAAAACCCAACGGAGTAGTTCTACAGCACACATGCAGGGTTTCCAAGAGTTGAAAACAACAACAGTCATGTGATGATACTGCATGTGTTTAAGAAATGAAGCTTTACTTGAATTTTAAGAAAGAAGAGACAATAATATTGAACATTCATATGACTTGAAACTTAAGAAGGTATAAATCCCCATATCTCTGAATTCATAAAATGATCACTTCATTAAAGGAATTCATTTCAGTAATTAATGAAGCTGATGGGTTATGGTATAAAGACTTGTCAACAATATGAGATTCTCCTTGGTCTAAGACATTAAAGCATCCTGGTATTTTAAGTTCATCACTAGCTTTTATACCAACAACCTGAACTGTTGTCTGTAGCAAAGATCCATGTCTATTCTGAAAGGGTTCAACAGATGAAGGTGCAGCTTTACCACAGTGTAACAAATAAACCACCAACCTCTATAAGCCTCTAATATATGCTTGTATTCAACAACCTCCATTGAATACTGATTGCATTCCTGATGGCAATGGTCTTGTATGTATTTGTGAATACAATAACTTCAGCAAAGAAATGACGAAGCTGTATTGCATGATTTTTAAGACGCACCTTGTATTTAGTTTTCTAGAGATGCTATAACAGAAATATCACAAAAGGGTGGCTTTACCAAACAAAAATTTAATTTCTCATAGTTTATGAGACTAGTCTGAATTCAGAACTCAAGGTCCAGATAAAATCTTTCTCTCCCTCTGGCTGCCCTGGAGGCAAGTCCTTGGATCCTCAGCTTCAGCTTCCTGTTCTTTGGAGATCTCCATATGGTTTGGCATCTCTCTTCTGCTTTTTTTTTTCTTTCTCCTGCTTCTTTGTTCAATATCTTTTACATCTCAAAAGAGATTAACTTACCACATATCCTACAATAATCCTTTCTCATTAACATAGCAAAGATAATTCATTACCAAATGGGATTATATTACCACAGGCATACTATAATTCAATCAATAGCACCAACATTCTAAAATTCCAGTTTACAGGATATTGATGCACTATGATTTCTATTATTACAAATAGAAATTAGTGATATATGTCACTTCTTATGAATACTATGGTTGTTGTTGTTGTGTACCATGGAGTTGGAATTGACCTACTGTTTTCAGAGGCAGATAATCTCAGGGAAGGAGTCTGCCTATCCTCCCACACAGCAGCTGCTGGATTAGAAGTGTGTGCCTATGGGATTGCAGCACAGATTCTTGCCAGTAGGCCAAAGAGTTCCCCCATAAATACTAGAAAGCTAATTCTTACTGGAAATATAAAATATTATAAAGTATATGTATTAACTAAATATAATTTTAATATTATATATTATTAATAATAGCCAGTTATTACAGCAAGAAAGAAAGTTTTACAAAGCCAAGAATTAGTCTATATTCTGCTCAATATGACCATACTTTAGGACCCAAGTATCAACTGACACAAAATCAGTTTTCAGGAAATAGTTAAGTTGGTAAATAAATCACTTATTCACTCATTACCATGGAATCAGAATCAACCCCATGGCTGACCCTTCACTTGATTTCCAAGGTTATAAATAGCACAGGAAATTACCCATCTTTCTTCCTTAGAGCACTGGTCGATTCAACCCTCCAGAGAAGTGAGCAGTGGAAATCCCTAAGGATTGTCACCAAACTATTGGGAAGCAAATATAGAGCAGTTTACTCCTTAAGGTCATATGATATTTTATTATTTATAAATATGTTCACATTTGTTATTTTATATGATGCTCAAAATGATCTCTAATCAAGATGGCCAATTCATTTTCTAAATTAAGAAAACTATGGAAGAGATAGAAAAAAGTGTAGCTTACAAGGTCAGCTACTCTGGCTGAGAGACTTGAATGCCAATGTCAATCACTGGCTCTTTGATAATCAATAAAGCTCAAGAATATATTTGGCAAGGTCTGAATTCACCATAAAGCTATATTGTACAGTTCTCTAAAAAGTGGTGTTCCTAGCCGAAAGATGACATAAGTTCAAATTTATCAGCAGTCCACAGGAGAAAGATGGGCAAACTTCTATGCAATTTACAGCCTCTGAAAACCCACTAAAGGATCAGCTTTGAGTCTGTTCCAACTGGATGGTAATGAGAGAGAGAGAGAGAGAGAGAGAGAGGGAGAATGAACATGTGATGTCATCCAGAGATTCACAAGTTATTTTCTCTTCAAGATGATGTAATCTACAGAGCAAATTAATACAATTATGAGCTTATCCTTTAATGAATGAACAGCTTGTCCGTTTTTCCCCCTGAGGATTTGAAAATTAAAACTCATGTTCTACACTCCACAGTGATAGATGAGGTTCAAGATGTTTACCCTGAACCAGAAAAGGGGCTTGACAGGCAAGCCAGACTCATTAGAGTCCCTGATGTTTCAGTGAACTTGCACCATCCTCATGACACACAACACATAATTATAACAGACATCAGAGAGGCTGCAGTTGTTCTTCTGTGATTGTTGGCAATTAAACAGGGCTGCCAGGGTAAACTAAAGAAAAAGTGCCGCATATGTACATCCAAGTCACAGATGTGGTTCATCACCAAAGATGAGAGACAGTGACCACAAGACTCCAGAGAAAGGGGAGCCTGAATTATGAGATGTTACTGAATAATCTGTCTGCTCATACATTTCCATCTTCTGTTGGCGCAATGCATTATGTACTATGATCCTAAAGGACAAATCCACACGTACTTCGCTTGAGAAAGATGGGCAATCTCCACCTGTAAAGATTTACAGCAGTGGAATGCCAACAGTAGATCTCCGTGAGTCAAAATCAATTCAAAGGCAGTGTGGTATGTATTGTTGTTGATAGGTGCCATCAATTTGAGTAGCGACTAGGAACAAAAGATCTGAACCCTGTGCTAGCCTGTGCCATCCTCACACTTCCTGACAATACAAGAGCCCGTTGCAGCAGTCACCATGTCAATCCACCTGGTTGAGGGCCTTCCTCTCCTTCACAAATCCTCCACCCATCTCAGCATCATGTCCTTCTCCAAGGGATAGTTTCCCCCTAGTAACATGCCCGAAGTATGTGAGGTAAAGCCTCATCATCCTTGCCTCCAAAGAGCACGCCAGCTACACCCTCTACAAGATATATTATTCCATGTTAAAAAGAAATATTTTACTAGTGGTGAGTTTTGTACACACAGAAGCGCAAATCTCCCAAAACTCTCAAAGTCATAAAGTCATTGCTGCTGAGTCCAACCTCTCTCATAGCTAACTCTCCAACATGTTTTCAAAATCAAGGGAAGAGATTATCCATCTTTTTCCCAGAAAGCTTTTGATAGATTTGAACTGGCAACCTTTAGGTAAGCAGCACAACTCCCTATAAACTAAGCCACCCTTGCCCTCTTCAGCAGAAAGCTGGTAGGAGAACGTATTCTAAATTGTTCCTTAATTGTTCTGCAATAGTTGGACGTTGTTTTCCTTTACATTTTAGTACTTTTGAGAAAACAAACATGTGCAGTCTTGAAGGAGTCAAAAGGGGGTTTGGCAAATTACAAAAAAATCACCTATTGAAAATCTTCTCTGTATCGTTCCAATTTTAGTATATGTGCTGCCGAAGTGAGCACCACCTATTGAAAATCTTATGGATCACAATTATCAACACTATGCAACCAACTGATACAGGAACTGATGCAGGGGTTGGTAGCATTTTATGAGGTTGTGAATGGGGTTCATGTAAGTCACATCCTGACTCAATGATATGTAATAAAAAACTCACTAGAGCACTTGACTTCAGATCATTAACAGTTCTCCATCAAATACCAATAATGTCAGTCTCATCAAGTCCAAGGAATCAAACCCTTACATTATCAATTCCAGAGAAACATTGAGCAGAGGAGGGAAGACATTAATGAGCACTATGTTTCCGGGCTCAGTTCAGTCCTATAATCTTGTTTGGTTGGCAATGTAAATAACCTTGGTCAAGTCATTCCCCGCTGCCTGCCAGCCAGTCAGTTTCACATCTCAAAAAAGGACAGAACTGCATAGGCTAATCTTTAAACTCTTGGAATTCTGCTGTTTAAAGACTTTATGACCAAGGCATAAAAACTGGCACTGACATCAAATAGGAAAGAAACCTTGGCCGTCTCATCCATCAGAGGCAGATGCATCTGTGTATTATAGCATTTTGCTGCAATTAGTATTGTTGTTGTTATGTGCCTTCGAGTCATCTGTGACTCATAGCAACCCTATGTACAACAGCCCTAAACTCTACCCTATCCTGTGCCAGTCTCACTATCTCTGACACACCTACCCCCATTACCCGAGCCACTGAACCAATCCATCTCATCAAGGGTCTTCCTCTCTTGCGCTGTCCCTCCATCCTCTCAAGCATGCCGTCCCTCTCCAAGGATTGGTCCCGCCTTGCAACATGTCCAAAGTATGTCAGACAAAGCTTCAGAATCCCTGCATCCAAGGAGCAGTCCGGCTTCACCCTCTCCAGGACAAACTTGTTTGTTTTCTTAGCAGTCAATGATATATTCAATACTCTTCTCCAGCACCACAGCTAAAAGGCATCAATTCTCCTATCACCTTCTATTAGCATCATAAGTAACTATTTTACCTCCATGGCAGAGTAAACTCACTTGAAAGAGTAAGTTTCACTTACATTCCTCTGTCTTAGTTTAAATGAAGCAATATAGTCAGAGCTTTTTAAAGAGGGCTTTATTTATATTATAAAGATACGTACAATACAATGTGACCCACATAGAGTCTGTAAGAAGTCATCACTGTGAATTTAGTTTCAAAGCATCACTATATTGAATGAAAACTGGTAATTAGAAGACACATGAGTTTGTCTAGTCCAACCTATAAATATAGAACATTTTAATTTCAGTTAGAACCTTGGATATAAAAGATTCATCTCCTCTAACTTTTACTACTTTCATGATTCCTTATTGATTATTTCATTTCTGGTCGTTTACTACTCAGTAAAACAATAGAATATTTTTCTGCAGCTTCATAAATGTATAGAAATAATGTTAATTATAGAACAGAGTTCAAGTCTTTTGTCTAAAGCTTACATATTTGACTCAACAACTTAACCACTACTAAAAGAGACTAGTGTTTTTATATCTGGAGGAACATTTCCACTTTGCACATCTCTTTGTCAATGGGCTATATGAAGTAACCTGGGTTTGAACCTTGTGCCATGGGGATATAAAATACCATAATGGCTTCCCATTGTGGACAGTGTTTGGTGGAGCTGCCAGTTATAGAACAGGTTGGGAAGCATCCACTTCCTAAATCACATGCCTCTGGAAATTCTATGAACTTGGAGAAATAATGATAACTATGGAAAGGCATTAGGTCTTTTGTTCACAGAATCGCTATGAGTCTACTTTGACTCAACGGCAATCAACAACAACAAAACTTAAAGACTTACACTAGAAATTTTTCATTTTCTTTTTTAAGAATTAAAAAAAGCAGTGGGTATGGAAGTACTAGATAAATGATAAAGAATTGTACAGATACAAAGCATTATGAAAAGTGTTGTCATAAATTTGTACTCTAGGGATTGACTTTTTTGAGAATCTACTAATATGACTCTTTTTAAAAATTTTTTTTTATTTTATTTTTTTAATATGACTCTTAAAAAGTAGTTCAGAGACTGGAAAAGGTCAACTCTAGAATACAGGATGACCTCAACTTTATAAACTTTCAAGTGTCTTCTTATTCTATATGATGTTGTTGTTGGTGATGGTGGTGGTGGTGGTGTGTGCTATCAAGGTGTGTGCTATCAAGTCATAACCAACTCACAGCTGACTCTCACGTGGGTTTTCAGAGGCAGTGAATCATGAAGAAGAAGACTGCCCAATCTTTTTCCACTGAGCAGCTGGTGAATTAAAATTTCATGATTGGAATTGCAGTGATGCTTCTTAATAGCAGGCTACCAGAGTTCTCTATCTTATGTGGTTATCTATTATAATGGTTTGATAAGAAACACGATCAGATTTAGTTTAGTCAACCTTGTGTGTTTGCCATTCTGATGCCAAAATGGTAACAACAGGAACTTGTTAAAACCCTCTCAAGAAAATAATGTATCCATAAATTAGGGCAGCTCATTAATTTGTTATCTACTAAGAACAGAACAAAGTCTATACACTCTTTCCCATCAATCCTAAAGCTTTATGTTGTAAACTTAAAGGAGAGAGGAAAGCTAGATTAGTAGTCAAACAATATTTAAGGTTCTTAACTTAAAGACTAGAATAAAAGTAGCATTAACTTATCTTCATTATAAGAGTACGAGTGAAAAAACAAAATTATGCCTACATACTAAAATTTTTATCCCAAAAATGACATAGACACTAACACTGTAAAGTCTATATGAACACAAACCAAAATATAGATGTATATGCTCGTAAGTGGTAGATACGCAAAGGTATTTGGAAATGAAAGGACACAGAAAGATAAAGAAACCCAAGTTGTTTTATTGGTTTATTTGTTTTGTGTTTTGTTTTTAAAAGGTTGAGTAATAGAAGCGAAATAAAAAGACCTTATGTCCGGCGAGCTCTGGTGGCCTAGTGGCAAGAAGCTGCACTGCAATCCTGGAGGTGTGAGGTTCAAATCCACCAGATGCTCTGCTGAAGAAGAAGGAACAATCGCCTCCTGTACCAGTCAGATCTGATTTGACGGTACACACACAAATAAAAATTTAAAAAAAAACCAAACTGGGGAAAAGCTTACCCCATTTTTGTGTGTGTGCTAAAGCCCTCTGGAGAATGGTTATTAGGGGAATGTCTTACAAAAGAAAATTATACCATATGGCACCTGATAAATATAAGCTGATTTGGAAGACATGTGAGCACTTTACCACTTTCACAGTCAGAGTTAAAAACTGAGAACTTAAACCCCAGAGATTACAGACATAATAGGAGGGTGAAAGAAGTAATTGGTAACTTCAAGAGAGCAGTGATTAAACAACTCCTAGATGAAAACTCTCAAGGAATAGGTATAGAAGTGCCAATTATTTCAAACTGTTGAGTTGAATTTGTTGTTGCTGTTGTTGTTGTGTACTACTGAGTGGGAACCAACCCAGGGTTGACCCACCAGAGAGTTTTCAGAGGCAGTAATTGCACAGGAGGATTGCAACCATGTGCCTTTGGGAGTGCAGGGCAGCTTCTTCCAGTGCAGTTATTTCCATGGGAGGAGACTGCCCAACCTTCTTCCACAGAGCAGCTGGTATATTCAAACTGGGATTACAGTGAAGCTTTTTACCATGAGACCAAAGCTTACCTCTTTAGTTTGGTAGGTGCAGGCATTCATAATCACATTAGAAACAACAGATAGAAATCTTGCCCTATCCGACACCATCTCTGCAGGCTCAAGCTACTTGTTGCAGTCAGTGCCAATCTATCTCATATAATCTTCCTGTCTTTCACTGATCACTCATCTTGCCTAGTATGATGTCTTTTTTCCAAAGACTGTCCGCTCCTGACAAGAGCCTAAAGGAAATGAAACAAAATTTCAACATCCTTGTTTCTAAGGGGCACCCTGGTTGCCTTTCCTCCAATACAGAGTAGTTTGACTTTTTGGCAGCCTATGGATGGTGAAGAGATTGAGATTGTTCACAGCTTCAGTTTGCTCAGCTCCACGGTCAACACTCTTGGTACCAGCAGCCAGGAAATAAAAAAACGTATTGCATGGGAAAGTCTGCTGTTAGGGACCTCTCTGAAGTACTCAAGAGCAACGGTGTCTCTCTGGAGACTAAGGTGTGCCTGATACAGGCCATGGTCTTTGCAATCACTTGTTATGCATCAGAGAGTTGGACAATGACTAGGAAAGATAGAAGGAGAATTGATGCCTTTGAGCTGTGGTGCTGGAGAAGAGTATTGAATGTATCATGGACTGCCAAGAAAACAAACAGATTCATCCTGGAGAGGGTTAAACCAGGCTACTCCTTGGAGGCAAGGATTCTGGGGCTTTGTCTGACATACTTTGGACTTGTTGTAAGGAGAGGCAGGTCCTTGGAAAGAGACATCATGCTTGGTAAGATGGAGGGACAGCGCAGGAGGGGAAGACCTTCTATGAGGTGGATTGATTCAGTGACTGGGGTAATCGGGATGGGTGTGTCAGAGGCCATGCGATTGGCACAGGATAGAGCAGGGTTTAGGGCTGTTGTACATAGGGTCGCTATGAGTCGCAAACGACGGCACATAACAACAACAACAACAACGATATATAATTTAATTAATTAATTAATATAAGAATGAACATTCTTTAAGTGGCACTGCAGTCATTTGTCTTTTTGATGTACTGAATAACTTGGAATTACAAATCAATGTGCCATAGCTGTGTCAAATGACATGGTAGTTACCCATCATGGACAGTGTTTGGAGGAGCTTCCGGATTGATTCAGGTTTGGAAGCAGGAGTGGCATCCACTTCCTTAACCACATGCCTATGGAAACTCTGTGAACTTGGAGAAACTACGATAGTTATAGAAAGGCATTAGGTCTTTTGTTTATAGAGTCGCTATGAGTTGTGCTCGACTCAACAGCAATAAATAACACAGTATACTTAATAATTTCACCAACACCACAATTTAAGGTACTAATTCTTCTTTGGGCTTTCTTATTCATTGTCCAGCTTTCAGATGCACAGGAAGCAACTGGAAATACCATGACTTGGGTCAGGACTAATTTAATTTCTAAACTGACATCATTGCTCTTTACCCCTTTAAAGAGGTCCTTTACAACATATTTTTCCCAATGCAACACATATTATATTTTTATGACTGCTGCTATCACAGAGGCTAATTTTGGCTCTAAGTAAAATGAAATCACTAAGAACTTCAAACTTTTTTCCATCTATCATAATGTTGTCTATGGTCCAGTGGTAAAGATTTTTGATAGTTTTCTTGATGATGAAGTGTAATCGATACAGAAGGCTGCATGCTTTGATCTTCAAAAATAAATCTTTCAAGTCTTCACTTTCTGCAAACAATGTTTTATCATCTGCATAACACGGGATGTTGATGAGTCTTACTCTAATCATGATGCCACATACAATCTAGCTTCTTTAATGATCTGTTTAATACACAGACTGAATAAGTATGAAGAAAGAATAAAATCATTGATGAACACCTTTCTTAATTTTAATAATTTATAATACTTAATGATTTTAATAAAATATTCTCTTGTTCTGTTCAAATGACAGCTTCTTGGTCATGTACTGGGTTTTTCTGAGAAAAATTAAGTGTTCTGAAATTTCCATTCCTCTCAATGTTGTCCATAATTTATTATGATCCACCCAATAGAATGTCTTTGTATAGTCAATGACACTTTTGCACAGTTTTTTTTTACACTGCATTGTAATCTCTTCTAATTCATAGCAATCACATTGGAACAAGTAGAACTACCATAACGAGTTTTGAAGACTGTTGTCTTTATAGAATGTGGTAAAAAGTGCTTATTGTTCTAATTCGCTTCCCTAGCCATTGGCCGACTCTGCCATATGGATGAGCATGAACCTGCAAATAAGACATGTTAGCCTATTTATAAGGAGATTGTCTACTCTCACCATTAAATTGAGCTGATCCAGTAGCAAAATTGAAGGATCTTCTCCACCAGCAGCAAAGAAGAAGTGAGAGAATACAGTGTAAGAAAAAGACAAGAGGCAGCATTCATTGGTCAAGAACCAGGCATTAAATATGAAGAATGAGACCTTTCCTCTCTAAATTTTAATCGCTTTGTATAGGAAAAAGTTTCTTCATAGAGTTATTGCTGAAAGAAATAATGTAACGATGTATTTTTTAAAAGAAAAATGAAGACACACCCAAAATCCAAATTAAAAACCCACTCAAAGTTGCATCTATATTATCATAGACTTAATAAATGATACAGTAACAACCAGAGCAGAGCAATAATAGTAAGAAGTAAAATTTAATAATCAAAGAGGAAAATTCCTGAAGAAACAGAAAAAAAGACCTATTAACTCTGACTGGGGTCATTCAGAAAGAATGACCTTGTGAAGGTGATAAAAGTAAGAGTTTAATAGACAATAGATTTTTGTGTGGTGCACTGAGAAAGGACAAAAGAGTTGTGAACTGCAGAGTATGCAAAGAAGTAAGAGATTATTACAGCCTCAGTGGGAGATATGACAGATAGTGAGTGAACCACTGAAAGTACAGTGACTAGTAGAAAGCCTCTCAGAGCAGCGAGTCACCCACAGTGATAACTCACAGGCGAGGAATCTGGGGGCACTGCTGTATGCCTTGTTGTTGTTGTTGTATGCCTTTCTCCTCTCTATCTCACCCTTGATCATGATAAGTCCCCTTGACATGGAAACAGACCCAGCCTGACCCTAGAATGTACATAATGTTTTATACCTTCTGAGAATTCTACACATCTTTGAGTTCTACTATGTATGTAGTGATGTATTTAGCTGCCACTATGTCCTCTTACAACTCACAGTGATGTCATGCACAACAGAACAAAATGTTACTGGACCTGCATCACCCATGATCAGTTACAGATTGAACTGCTGTAAAACAGGATAAACTGGATGATATATGATAAAATAAATGCAAATATAAATATTGGGCCTTACAGCTTGCAAAGAGCAAAGAGAACAATGGAATAAATGAAAATGACAGAAAAAATTCATGAAGATGACCAGAAGCAGAATTTTCACAGAATGTGAAAAGTTTCAAGCAACTCATTGAAGTCGTGCAAGAAGTAGATAATGTCAGGAGCGGGTGGTTTTCTGTTTTTACTTTTGTTTTAGTAAAAAAAGGTAGGAAGTAGAAAAGGCAACAGAGAAAGAAGAGCCAGACCTCCCTGAACTTTCAAGTTGCTCTCAGCTCCCAGAAGTCTAGGGCAAATGCATTAGCATTAAAACCACAAAGAAGCATCACTCCAACTTTCCAGTGAAACTCAACAAGACATCTCCACAGTCACATAACTCTCTAGACAGCTTTACTCTCAGCAGCCTAGACAACAAAAGAAGGGAACACAAAACAACCCTAAGCATCTTTGCTCAATTTGTGTGGCCTTCCTATTCAGATATCATCATTAGGAGCTTCTTGGGATATTTGTCCAAAGTGAGCTCTGGTGGCCTAGTGGTAGGATGTTGTGCTGTCTACCCAAAGGTAGGCAATTCAAATTCACCTTTTGGAGGAAGAAAACCGGTCATAAAGTCCTCCTGTGTGACTCATAGCTTCTGCAAGCCCCCTTGAAGGGTCATCTATAAGTCAGTTCCCTTTCAGTAGCAATGACTTGAGTTTTGTGGAGTTGAGGAAGGAGGAGGAGATAATGAAGTTATTGGAAAATCCCTACAGGATAGAAATCTAGATGAATGATAAGGCAGTAAAAATAGAGTAATAGATGAATGAACAGACAGACCAGAGTTCTGTATTCTCCCTAATCTTAATTCTTTGTGTAAACATAGTAATATTGTCCCTCTGAAGTCTCAATCTCTTTGCCTGTATGAGAGAAGATGGCATAGGTGATATACAGGAATTCTTTAAACTTTGATAGGGTAAAACGTAGGACAACAACACTATAAATTCATAAGCTACTTTTACCCAACAAAACAGGGTGCTAATATATTGCACTTTCCTACCACAGGCACCCAAGTACCAGGACTTACCCTCTCCTCCAGGCTGTTTGTATGGGTTGTACTTGGGCTTTGGAGCAACAACTGGTGCAAACTTCTTGGGTGGCTGTTGTGTGGACACGGAAATGCTGGGAGTTCCAAATGAATGGGTGGTCTCCATTCGTGCAGGGACATGGCCAAGGGGCTCTCCAGTGCTTTTAGGTGGCAGCCAAGATGGGTGAGACATTATTGCACTCTGCAATCAAAAAGAGACAAAAGTGGCTGTTTATATGCAACCAAGAAGATAAAAACAACACATATTTATTCATTATCATCTCATCCTAATCTACACTTTCATGCATCTTGAAAAAGCTCTCTGGAAAGAGGAAGAAGAAGAGGAAAAGGAAGGAGAAGGGGAAGGGGAAGGAAGAAGGGGGGAAGGAAGGAATGAAGGAAGGAATGAGGGAAGGGAGGGAGGGAGGGAGGAAGGAAGGAAAAAAGAAGGAGGAGGAGGAGGAAGGAAGGAAGGAAGGAAAAAAGGAGGAGGAGGAAGGGGTAAAGGGAGGAAGGGAGGGAGGGAGGGAGGGAGGGAGGAGAAAAGAAGAAGGAGGAGGAGAGGAAGGAAGGAAGGAAGGAAGGAAGGAAGGAAGGAAGGAAGGAAGGAAGCAACAACAAATAGGAAAGAGGAAGAATGTATGAGGACGAAGAGAAAAAGAGAAGGAAAAAAGAGCATGTCTGCCCCCATCCAATCAGTCTTTAATGTCTTGCTTGCAAAGTTACCATTTTAGTATCTTGCACAATTCAGTAAACAGCCATAAATGACAAACAGTCCCTATTTTGAAGAATTCTTAAAGGAGAAGAATTGGCAAAAGCCAGTTTTATTATCGTTATCAATATTCTTTATTATCCATCAAAACAAATAATTAAAAACAAAATAAAACTCAAAATAAGTCATTGCTATCAAGTTGGAACCAACTTTGGTTGACTCTCCAACAGTATTACAGAGGCTACAAATTGCATGGGGGGAGTTTGTCCACGTTTCTCCCTAGGAGTAACTAGTAGAGTTGAACCACCTGGCATTGGATTGGAAGCTCAACTCCTTACTACTTACTGGAAAACCAGAGCTTAAAATAACTATTACAGCAAATAAGTGTTGATAAGTTATCTAAGTGAAGTAAACCGTTTTCCTGTGATGCAGAGAAGAGATAAGATTACTTCTTGCTTTGACAAGCACTGTGGCATTTGGACAAGAACAAACTGGGAGGAGGGTAGAGAGAATAGTGCAACAATGAATGAATGGAAACCCAAAATCTCTGTAAA